>NC_091755.1:32105204-32405204 GCF_043380555.1 Nothobranchius furzeri
GCACACCGTAGGTGAGCAAGTGCATCTTATCTTGGAGTTTCTTAACACGCCTGTAGGCGGAATAAGCAATCACGGCCGTGATGAGCCATCCCATCCCCAGGGCGACCAATGTGCAGATTAAGGTGGTATAATCTGTGTCAATGTAGCGTCTTGGGTATCTATTCATGGGCGTCAAAGTAAGTTCACGCGGGGTTTGTGTGAACTTAACAAGTTTGGTTCCTTCAATCAGTAATTGTTGGTCAATTTCTAAATCGATGGTAAAGTTATAACCCTGGAAAGCGTCCATGATCTCAATCTCTGAGTCATGCTGTTCGAGGTTGAGGTGATGGAGTGCCAGGTTTCTAGTTCAAAGTGGAATTGCCTACCGTCCTTTCAAATACCAAAGTTCAGCATCGACTTAAACCTATAGATGTGAGGTGTCACAATTATGGGAACGTTTAACAGGAAAACGAGTTCTAATTTTTTTTCAACGTGAATGGGCATTGCACTACTTAGGCTGTACGCTAGGTGGATTTGTGAAAGGTGCACAGTAGAGGGGTAGCAGCTGTCAAGCTATCTTTGAGCAGGTCCAGTGGTACCAAGTACGGGGAAATACGACTTTCAACCAAGCTGTCCAGCGTGGAACTTACTTCCCTGAGCAGGTCCTGCATCAAATCTCTCACCACTCATGTGTACACAATATCCTGATGTATGGTTTCAGACAAAGTCTTGATTGCACGTAGAGATTCATTAATCAGAGCAGAATGTAGGTGGACAGTTACAAGAGTACCCTGTAAGGTTTTAGTAAGTACTTCCTGTTAGCGTTCTAGGAGGAGTTTCTCTTGGTTAGTGAAAATGACGGCGGGGGGGCTTGGTTCTTTGTCGGTTAGTACATGTTAGTGGGTTAAACGTGCACTTCCCCCCTTTTCCATTTCCATGCATAGAACTATGTAGCGACTACGTCTACCTCCTGCGGGGAGTCTGGTCTCTGTACCCGCGGGGATGGTTTGACGTAGGGTTTGATTTGGTTTGCATGCACCCATTTGTAGACAGGCTCCTGTCTCGCTTTGGTGATGCGTAACCTGTGTGCAACTGGAGAGAGTTTTGCCACGATCTCAAATGGTCCTGACCAGCAGGGCAGGAACTTCTTAGGTTTGCGTGCCGGTTGGGCGAACCGAAAGTAGAATACTTTGTCACCCACTTCGTATTCGCGGCTGGTTGTCTTTTGGTCGTAGTAGGCTTTAGCGCCTTCTACGTTGGTCTCCAGTTTCTTCTGAGCGTGCACGAACGTAGCTCTGAGGTGTGTTTTCAAGTCTGCCACATACTGATGAGCGGTATAGGCAGTGGCAACACTGACATCCTCTGGGTGATACAGGAGGTGCAGTGGTAGAGTCATCAGTCTGCCGGTCATCATCTCAAAGGGCGTAATCCCCGTGGATCTCTGTGGAGTGGACCGTATGGCCATCAGGACCAGAGGGAGCTTGACGTCCCAGTCCTTCCCCGTGGAGCAGACGCACTTTTGAGCATGGAGACGACCGTGCGGTTCATCCGTTCGACCTGTCCGGATGACTGTGGGTGATAGGGGAGGTGGAATCTCACTTCCACTCCCAGAAGTTCAAACAGGGACGTCATTACACTGGATGTGAAATGAGTTCCCCGGTCAGAGTCAATGCAGAGTGGAAGTCCCCATCGACTGAAAACGTGGTTAATCAGCAGTACAGCGGTTGTGACGGCTGTATCGTTTGGCGCTGGAAGGCATTCCACCCACTTTGTGAAACTGCAAGTTACAGTTAGCATATATTTGTTTCCTCTTGCCGATTTGGGAACCGGTCCAACCCAGTCGATCTGCAGGTGGGACCAAGGGAAGGTTATTCCCCTGCGTTGCAGTGGTGCTCTAGCAAGCGGCTGGGAGGGTTGAAACTGGGCACAGACGAGGCAGCCTTGGACATAGCTGTGTACGTCCTTGGACATCGACGGCCAATATGCTACTTCTGTCAGTGACGCGAGGGTAGCTTTTGCTCCGCGGTGACCTCCAACCGGAGTGTCGTGGGCGTAGGCAAGCATGACTCCTCTGTGGTCAAGTGGAACAACCCAGCGCGGCGGGCTGTGATCGTCACGCATGTAAACTAACAAATCGTTTTGTAGTTTCAGGTGCGCGAGTTGACGATGCAGGGTTACCAAATCTCGGCTTGCGCCAGTAGGTGGTGACGGTTGTTCAGGCATCGGGCCCTTTTGGAGAAGCTTGCGGATGAGCTTCAGGTCAGGATCTTGTTCCTGCATGGTGACTAGGTCCGCGTCATGTGGTTGTCTGCCTAGAAACACGGGTACCCCAATGTTCTGAGGTTCGTCTGCCTGTTTAGCATGGCGACGAGTAATCGCACAGACCTCGTGAACGGCCTTGGGAGGAAGCCACTCGTCTTTGAATTCCCAGCAGGTTCCCTGGTCAGCACCGAGCTTAGCAAGGCGGTCAGCTTCGTCATTACCATCTTTCTCCGGACCTATGGTCCTGGAGTGACCTTTGACCTTTTTCCAGTAGACCATTATGCCTTTCTCAGTGGTGAGCAGATCACACGCTAGGAATAACTCCGAGTGTTTCACGTCTCTGTTCCTGGCGTTTTTCATGTGATTCTCCTTCCACATGGGGAAGTGAGAGATGAAGCTGTGTCTAGCGTAGTTTGAATCAGAGCAAAGGACGATTTGAGTGATGTCCAAGGCTGCCGCCTGCTGGAGGGTTATCAACACTGCAGCAATTTCGGCGTACTGACTAGACTTTTGGCCCAACCGGTAGTGATTTGGTTGCTTGGTGTCACAGTCCACCCAAACGACTCCAACCCCGGCACGGAGCTGGCCTTTGTGAAGGTAGGCGCATCCGTCAGTGTAAACTTTCGGAAGCCCTTGGCAAACATTCTCATCAAAGTAGCGATGATTGGATGCGGTTGGGTAGACTGCGGCAGGTGTGTCCAGGGGGCCCATGACGGAGTCAGAGTCACAGTGCTGGCAGCCTGCTAGCCCTTGTCCTAGCGCTAGCTTGGTGTTCTGACCATACTTGACCTCAATGTTGTATCCTTGGAGCACCATCATCCACGTCGCAATGCGGCTGTTTGACACTCTTCCTTCGCGCAGTCGCTGGCTGTTTAGGAAGGTGACAGGCTGATGACACGTTTCAATGATCACTTTCTGTCCACCGATGTAACTACGAAAGTGTTCAACGGCCCAGACTGTAGAGAGGAGAGCTCTCTCGCAGTCAGAGAACTGGAGTTCCACCTTGCTCAGAGGCTTGCTGGCGTATGCCACAACTCTCATGTCCTGATCGTGTTTCTGCTTCAAAGCAGCGCTCAGGCAGTGAGAGGAGAAAGTAGCCTCTATGTAGAACTCTTTATCCTTGTCTGGGTAAGCCAGACAGGGTGCGGACGCCAACTTCTGTTTTAGGAACTGGAAGGAGAGTTCTTGGGGTATGTCCCACACGAAAGGTGTGTCGTTCCGAAGCAGCTCAGTGAGGGGCCTCGCTGTTTCAGCGTACTCCTCAATGAACTGCCTGGAGTAGTTGCAGACTCCGAGGAAGCTCCTGAGTTCAGTCAGATTAGCTGGGGCTTTGATGTCCTGAATGGCTCTAATGCGTCCCGCTTGGGGCTCGACTCCATTAGGGCCAACCAGCAGTCCAACATACTCCACTTTGGTTCGACACCACTGTCCCTTGAGAATCGCCAATTTAGCTCCGGCGTCAGCGAGCTGTTGCAGCACGTGACGGAGTTCGGCCAGGTGGTCCTCGAAGGTTCGACTCCTCATCAAGATGTCATCGACATATATGAAGTTCCCTCTAGAAGCAGCATCTGACATGGCTTTGTGGAGGAAGATGTTGAACTCTGCAGGTGAGTTAGAGTAGCCAAAGGGGCAGCGGTTCCAAGTATATTGGCGATTTCCAAAGGAGAAAGCCAGTTTATACTGGTCCGCCGGCTCAACCTTCATGGTCCAGAAGCCGTTGGCTACGTCAACCGTAGAGAAGAAACGAGCATCTCTGACTCTGGCTAGCTCCTGATCTAAATGGATCATAGGCCACCTGGAGAGAGGTACTTGTTTGTTCAGTGCACGATAGTCTATGGTGAGACGCCATTTCCCAGTCGGTTTCAGAACCGGCCAGATGGGAGAGTTGTAAGTGGAGTTACACTCTCTGATGATGTTTTTCTCCTTCAGCTGATCGAGGATCTCTTGGATCGACTCATAAGCAGCGAGGGGAATCTTGTACTGACTTACAAAAGTAGGAGGGGCATTCGGGTTCGTTGGAATGCGAACCGTATGCAGGTTTGTGAGTCCACAGTCCAGGGAGTCCCTGGATAAGATGGACTGAAACTCATAGAACAGGCTTCTAAGCGCTGCTCTCTGCTCCTCTGACTCCAGCGCATCCGCTTTGTCAAGCTGCTGGCTGACTTCGGCCTCGAAGCCGTCATAAGGTTCAGAGGAGGAGGGTCTCTGGTGTTCCGGGCTTTCAACCGGTGACTCAGAGGGTTGAGTATTTATTGCAAAAACCGTTAGACACTGACCGCCGTCAGTATCTAAGGTTGCACTGCAAATGGGTTCCTCAGGAAGGGCTTCATGCCGCTTGATGGTAATCATTTGTGAAGGGAAAGTACTGAATGTGTCTACACCAACCGTTCTGTCGTTCAAGAACAACGGAAGTTGTCCGATCACGGGGACTGAAAGTTCGAAGTCATGGAATGAGCTATCTATCAGCATGCCCAAGGGCTTTCCTGCCGGCAGGTGGATAGGACTCTGGGTCGGATTTTCGACCAACAAGTACGCAGAACGATTGTTCAGCTCCAAGAGTGGCGTGCCACAGACGGCTAAGTTGAGCTCCAAGAAGTGTGGTGATGGCTGGAAGAAGGCCTGTGTGCCTGGCAGCTTCTGATGCTTCATCAGAGTCAGACGAACAGGCACTCCTTTGACCAGTGGGGGCAGAACCGTGCTGGCCTCAACCACTGCACGGCAGGCCTGTGGAATGGTCTGTCCGGACAGCAAGTGTTCACGGCCTTCTGAGCGAGGCTCAGAGGATGGTGTGGCTCGGGCCCAAAGGACTTGATTGCAAGTGTCCAGCTGGGCACCGAGTCGAACCAGCAGATCTGCTCCAATGAGTGCAGGTGGATCAAGCTGTGGTATGATGCTGAATGTATGTGTGAGCTGTCTTGCTCCAAGTTGGATAGTCAGAGAGCAGACCTCTGGCACTTTCAGGAGCCTCTGCGGCCAAGTAGGTGACAAGAGCCGATGGCTACGTGTCACGCTGACCAGAAGGGGGTCCTTCTGACGCAGGTGTTCAAACATCTGCTGGCTGATGGCTGACTTTTCCGACCAAAGAGCAAGGCGAGCATCTGAGATGTGGGTGCAGTTGATGGTAAGACCACCAACTATGTGTGGTGCATATGGCTGCAGGCTGACGTTCTTCGGCGAGCAGAGAAAAGATGAATGTGTGCGGAAAGGAGTTCCAGCAGCGGTTTCGTGCCTTTGCAGGCGGACATCGTCTGTGGAAGCCGTAGGGAGGGGCATGACCTTGGAACAAGGGTTTTGCTGCTCACTTATGCTGACTTCAAGAATGGAGGATGGTCGGCTGCTATCCGGGTTCCAGGGCTTAGGTGTTTCCACCTGGGCCCACAGTTGACCCTTCTGGCAGTCGATGAGGGGAGCTAGACGTTCAAGCAGGTCCTGACCAATGAGAAGTGGTTCAGTGTCTAGCTGGCAGACATAAAACGGGTGAACCAGAGTCATGTCTTGGAAGGTGATGTCCAGCCACGCCCGGTGAGTGATACACTCCCGGGTCTGGGTGTAGCTGGTGATTTTCAGGTCACAGGGTTCTACCTGGACTGGTTTCCCGAGCGACCGCATGGTGTCAGACACGCGATGGAACAGTGTGGAGCACATCAGGGTGATTTCTGAGCCGGTATCCAGCAGAGCATCAACCTGTATGCATCCACCTACCTTGGTGCTACAGTACAAACGGCGAGCATGATCATGGTTTGTTAAGTCACCAA
The DNA here is from genome assembly GCF_043380555.1 of Nothobranchius furzeri. Lineage (NCBI taxonomy): Eukaryota > Metazoa > Chordata > Actinopteri > Cyprinodontiformes > Nothobranchiidae > Nothobranchius > Nothobranchius furzeri. The sequence continues at coordinate 32,111,201 of NC_091755.1, forward strand.
GGAACTTCAGAAATTTAGTATCAGGTTTCTCTGGGGGGTAGATTTCAGGAGACTCCTGTGATCTACCAGTAGTGTTTCCCCAGCTGATCAGGTAGGTCCTGGCCACGCTGGGAGGTTGAGCCACGCCTAGTCATGCGGACGTTGGCTCTGGGTCTGGCTTCTTAGAAGCAGACTTTGGTGCAGGGGTCTCATCTGCAGATCTCAGCTGTTCCTTCTGTTTAGCTAGGAACTGCTGAAACATCTCCTGGAGGTCGGCTTTGGTCAAGTACTCACCTGCGGACTTGTGTTCGGGACCTACCTGTGGGCGGTGCTCCTTAAACCTTCCACTGTTCCGACCTGCCTGCCGTTGGTTTTGGTTGGGCCACTTCCTGTCTGATTGTCCAGACCTAGGCGGCCAATCAGCACCCCCCTTCCCCTGTCGAGGAGATTGGGACTGCTCTTGTGGTTTAGCAGGTCTAGGTTTAGCAGATTTTGGCTTAGTGGGTGGAGCTTCTGTGCCTTCGAGCTCCAAACGCGGCTCGGCGTCGGGAGCTAGGTGCATAACGCGGTGATGTGCGTCAGGCTTTTGGGGCTTTCCGCCGGCTTCCCAAGCCTGTTGAGCGTATCTCCTAATCTCCTGAGTTGTCAGTTTTTTCATCCGACAATACATTGAGACTTCGGAGCGAACACACTCGTGCAGGTTGTGAATGAACAGGGATCTGAAGGCAGGGTCTTCCTCGAGCCCAGGGCCGTTTCGACCTTGGAAATAAGCACTTTTGAGTCGGCGATAATACTCTCTGGGGGGTTCGTTCCTCCCGTGTTTGATGGAGAAGGCCCCCATTGTAGCTGACGCGGAGTCTGCATACGTGGCGTATTCATCTCTCAACGCTCGGCAGAGCGAGGAGTACCGATCTCGAATGTCAGGTGGTAGAGTTCCCATGAAACCATGCACCGTTCTAGATGTGGTTTTCCAAATTAGCTTGAGCTTTTCCCTTGAAGAAGGTGCTGGAAGATCAAGCAGACAACGTTCTATCTCCCTGAGATAATCGTCGACATTGGATTCATTGGTGTTAGGATCAAAGCGTTCTATGTCTTTAGCTAGCGATTCAATTTGACGTACACGGAGCCCTGACTCACGGTACGGCGCGTCATCCTCTGACTCTGACCCACGGTCTGTCTCAGAGGGCGCTGGATATCGCTGGTGTGCTCTGGGCTCCCAATGTTGACTCCTGGGGCCCAAATCAGGGTTCGGCATGCTGTGGCGGGCTGCTGGCACGTCACGTGGGTGTCTTGGGAGGTCCTCCTCCCGGGGCACGTCTGCGTAGTGCAGCCTGCGTCTTTCAACTGGGGCTTCTGCGTAATACGCACTGTCCGGGTACGGACTGGCGTATGATGCCTTGTCCTGCAGCTGGTTATCGGCATGCCGAATACCGGAGTAGCTAGGATGGGTGGATGGTTGAGGTGCAGGTTGGGCTTGTGGATAACCCCAGCCGGCACCTTGCACCCTTCGTGGACTGGGGGAGCGGTCTAAATAGAGGTGCCGCTCAGCTGGTCGACTTCTCACTGATTGAGAAGGCCGTGAAGATGAGGGTGGTGGTCCAACCTGGGATTCGAGGGCGAACTGCTCTCGGCCCCTAGGTGGTCCTGAATGCCCTAGAGTGTGTGTAGGGAACGGGGCCGAAGGTTGGGACAGATAAGCTTCATCTCTCCCCTTCGGCGTGCGTCCGTCCAGAGAGTCATGGTGTTTCCCCCCTTCCCACTGTCTGTTGTCATCAGCAGAGGGGGGCGGGGTCTCCTCCCCATCTTCCCCAGGATCGGTGCTGGTGTTGTCTTCCTCGATCAGCCTTCCATTTCGCTGTTTTTCAGCTAGCATACTCTGGAGGTTCATGATCTCTCTATCATGTTGGAGTCCTCTCTGATAGAGGATCAGGGCTAACTTAGCTAAGTGAACCTGGATTGGTTTTGTACCATCTGGGTTTTCTATTTGATCGATTACAGCTTCTAGCTCGTCGCTACGCTGTTCTTCAGTGAAATCCCTAGAAGGGTAGTCGGGTTCTCGAGCAACCGCGACCAGTTTGGACAATATTTGTCCAGAAAGTAGGCCAGGTTCATAGTCGTGGGCCGCAGCGTCACCTGGTTGCTGGGAGTTGGTCAGTTCACTACTCTGTCCCTCCATTTTAACAACCGAACCAAAAATAGCCTAGTAGAGCTTCTGCAGATAGCTCAAGCTGCACCTTTTGGGCAGCAACTGCTAGCTTTGTATCAGAAAAACACTAAATTAACCTTTGTGCGCACAGGTTTTAGCGTTTTAAGATTGCACGGAATGCCGTGACTGACGCTTAAAATACTATTCCTTTCAGTATTTTAGCAAAAGCTGGTGCGTTGCCGTAGCAACGTCTTACAACACTTGCAGTGTTAAATATGCTAGTTATTCCTTCAGAATATTAGCAAACAGGGTGTTATCAGTCTTTGAGTGAAGGTTTCAGTTAGTTATAATAGCCACTGTGAGTTAAAGTCGCTAAATTAGCAGTTAATTTTAGCCTAAAAGGGTTAGTCAGAATTACTTACACGCTGCACCTTTAATGAGGAACTGAATTTTAACCTAAAAGGTTAGCCAGAATTAATCACACGTTGCACCTTTAAGGAAAACTGAATTTTAACCTAAAAGGTTAGCCAGAATTAATTACACGTTGCACCTTTAAGGAAAAGCTGAATTTTAACCTAAAAGGTTAGCCAGAATTAATTACACGTTGCACCTTTAAGGAAAACTGAATTTTTAACCTAAAAGGTCAACCAGAATTAATTTACACGTTGCACCTTTAAAGAAGCACTGAGTTACTGGTGAGAGTTCGATGCAGCTTCCTGCTCAGCGAAATCAGCACCACTCTGTTGCTGGTTCAAGGCTGAACAACTGATTATTTTTAATTCAAGCTCTTTGGATTTATTTGTTTGTTTGTGCCGGATAGAAATCTCTGTGTATCCAAGCCTCACACGGGGCACCAATAAAATGTTGGGGTTATTAGGAGCGAACAATTCGTAAGCTTTAACTTACTTTTGGATTCTTCAATAAATTCTGTAAATATGGAACTATTTACTGATTTATTAATTAATTAAGATATTCTTAGATATCTTCGGGGCACCACCCTTTAATTAGAAAGGGAAATGAATCCAAAACTCTTATCAGTCTTTCTTGAAGTTCGTAGAATCCTCGGAGCAGAGACTTCTCTTCGACACAACAAAGCTACTGGACACAAAAATCTGAATTTTATAACATTTAATTAACAATTTGTCAAATGAATAAACAGTGGAATAGATGAATAATAACCGTGTGATATGATTGAAGATGGATGTGTTTGCATGTGATGGAGGATGTATGAATGGGGTCCTTTGTTCTCACAAAGGAGTAGTGTGTGTGTGTGTGTGTGTGTGTGTGTGTGTGTGTGTGTGTGTGTGTGTGTATGGATTCAAAATGGAGTCTTGAATACAAGATGGCTGACCCCTTTGTCTGGCTAAAGTGTGGGTGGCAACTTGCACTTTAACTTCCAAAGCACTTAGAATCAGTAGTAACTTAACCTTAAATCACTCAAAACATTTCAAAAGATCATGAAACAACACAAAAGATTAATCACAAATTAATATCTTTTAGTTTCAGCCTGGCCATGACAGAAACCATTTTAAGATACCAAACAATGATCAATAAGCAGTTTATTCTTTCAAAATGACCCGACGGACGTGTTTGGGACGAAAGAGGAAAACACGAAGCTACTTTTTAAGCAATAGCGCGGTTTTATTGCTTATTCTGGACTATAGAGTTAACGGAAGAAGAAGGAGAGAGAGAAAGAGATGAGTTGCTGATCACCAGAAGAGCGAGGCGTCCCTCCCTCTTTGATTTGACGGTTCTCCGTGTTTCTCCGCAGCTTTCGGCGTCGTCCGTCGGTTTGATGCTTTCTCCGTTGTTTGGCGTTCACGAGTGTTTCTCCACGGGCTGGACAGAGACAGCAAAGTTTCTTTCTGTGCTGAGTTATAACTTACAGCGTGCTTGATGGAGTTGTTGCTTTCCTCCGCAGTTCTGTGTCCTCAAACATCAGCTGGAGGGGAGCAGAAACGAGCAGATCTGATGGGCTTGCAGTTTAGTTTCCAGCAGTTCCGTGGGCTCAACTTGTGCACTTAGAGCTTCCGCGTGCTCAAGGGAGTCGGAGCGTTGACAAGCGTGTCCTTACCGCCAGGTATCCTGGGCAAAAGAACGAGGATTCTTTGTCTCTGCTGAAGATTTATGGTCTTAGTTCGCGGGAAAAGCTCCACGGCTTCCCGCACATGCGCAGAACGTGTTTCTGGTACTAGGCGGTGACGTCATCACAATGCTTCCGTGTGCAAAGCATCATGGGAAATGAAGTTTCTTGGCGCTGATGTGATTATTTGCTTTTCAGAGCAATTTAAGCACAGTCATTTTGGAGAAAATCACTGCATAGTAATTTCCTCATGAGGTCAGACCCTCAACAAAACCAATGTTGTAAAATGACTTCTGCCCAGCCCAGATGTGCTCACTTGTGCACCCGTGAGCCGTGGTTCCGCTGGAACGCGTCTGACCTCTGACAGACGCACTCTGAACTTCAGATCTTCAGCGCACTGTTAATAGCCTGAATGGGAATCATTTGTTGATTTATTTTGTTACATCCACAATGTTCTGTGTGTGAGGTTTACAATGTCAGAACACCTGCATGAGACAGGTGTTAATTACAATCTGCCAGAATGACTCGCCACATTCAGATTCCTCCCACACCGTTAAAAATGATCAGATACGGAACATATCGGCGTGCGCAGGCCAGAGTGCTGAAGCTCGGCGCATTGTTATTATGAAGCTAGGGCACATGTGGCGGACACACACGCGCGCAAAACTATACTTGTTTTCAATTACGTTTATTGGGCCCACTTACTTTTTTTTTTTTTTTTTTTTTTTTACCGTGTCCTGTCTGGCTGTGAAGCAAGCAGAATTGATGTCTGAATGCTGGTGACAAGCCTTACAGATTTATTCTCAGGTGGAGCATCAAAGCGTTTGCTTTTAATGTCACGCCTGATACTTAAAACTTTATTGTTATTGTTGTTGAATGCTTTGTAATTCCGACCAGACACGAGACAGAGGTTCCACAAAAATAAACAATGAACAAGAGTCTGCTTCTAGACCTGCAGAAAAAGACAAAAAAAAAACAAAAGGACACAAAAAAGGGACACAACAACAATACAACAAGATCTACCTATCACTGCGTCAACTTGATGAAAAAATAAACAAAAAACAATATATATATATATATATATATATATATAATCAACACTGCTTAACTGAAGAATCACGATAATAAATCACAATGCATTAAGTGCCCCCCATAGTCTTAAGACTTGTGTTTAACGTGCCCAAGCCCATACTTTTGAGAGCACCATGTGAGCACCTGTGTGTGTACACGCGCTTGTTTATTTAAGGTTTCTCTATAGGAGCGTCCAACAGAGAGTGTGAGGGACCACAGATCCGCCCCCCAAAGATGCGCAGGAGACGGAGGGAGCTCCAAGTCCCAGAGATCCAGGCGTTGCCCCAGAATGCAGGAACCCCAAGGAGACTGCAACCAGAAAGGCCCCCGCCCCCCTCGAGAGGCACAGAGGATCGCCCCGGGGGACCACAAACAGCAGCCGGCAGAGTCCCTGGAGATATCAGCGGCAAGCCCACAGGCCCGCCCACAGCCTCCCACCCCCTAGCCGGCCGAGCCCGGGACCCAGCGACCCGGGACCCAGGGGCGACCACCCCCGCCGGGGACCCAGCAGAGCCCAGGGACCCAGACCCCACCAGACAGCCACCGGGATCTATCAGGCAGATGCCAAAATCTTAAACCCCTAGACCCGCTTGCCACGAACACTCAGGCAGACCATGGCACAAACCCTCACACCAGGTGTGGCAGGGGGAGGGGGGACAAAGATCTATATCATCAAGAGAAGTTCCAGGAGAGGGGAGGACCCAAAGGCCCCACCTGACATATACAGTCATACACAAACACAGTCACACACTCCTTCCTTCATGCTCACACATGCACATACAACCAAAGACTTACAAAAATACACGCCGGACACTCACTCATGCTCCCCATACACACCCTATTCACTCTGGTCCCGGTACTGATGCACATTGGGTACAACCATCACCGGTAACCAGAGTTTGACCCTTTCTGCTGGGGTGCTGATGAGCAGGCTCCCCCGCCCAATGCTGAGCACAGCAACCCACCAACCCAGACCCCAACCAGACGGCCAGATCTCCCTCCTAGCCTCCAGCCCCAGGAAGCCTAGCAACAACAGAGGTGGCTAAGACCCCTAGTCTCCCTCCACCTGCTCCAATATAGTGTTGTGTGATCATGAGGTGTATTCCATGGCTGTGGTGAGTGGGCAGTGCGGGCATCATCCGGCATATGCCAGCTGATGCCACCGCACCGCCCCACTTACACCCTCAGCCATCAGTGTCTAAGTGCGGTTTAAAATTGGAAGTGGGCACCGGCACTCGGGAGGAGGCTGAAATATCCCCCTGCCAAATGCCGTTGAATGTGCTCACTTCCAAGGCCCTAAGTGTGTGTTTGTGTGGAATGTCGTCAGTGGAAGTGTATAAGGTGCAAATAAAATTGGGGGGCAAGTTGCCACAGGAATGCGGAAATGGGGTCCATACCCGCACTCCCTGACTTGCCCACCCCCCAAGGTCCTATGTGTATGTTTGTGTGATGATGTGAGGGAGCAGGAGGAGAGAAATATGCAGGGATGGGGAGGAATGGCTGGTTGGGCTTAGCCCTCCAGGGAGCCAGCTCCCCTACTGGCCCCAATAGGCACCTCTGTTGTCAAACTGCCACCCAGGGCATGGAGACCCCAGCCCATCCTGCCAGGGCCCAAAGCAGCAGCATTACAGAGCCTCACTGAGTCCGAGGGCACCAACCCAGCCCCATCCCAGCAGAATATCTATGCCCACCCCTGCATTTGCACAACTTCCAGAATATATAAGACATGGGACATCCAGGTAAGGTTGGGTCCTCCCCGTCCTGGACCTCCCCCTCCCCTGTGATGGAACGGCAGAGGAGCCAAGGTCTACCTGATGCCCCCGAACCCGGGTCAGGCACTGCTGCGTGTTCCTGTCTTCTTCCCGGCAGCATACATGTCAGGACCTGACCCCCAAGGGCCTGCCCAGATCCCCACACGGGGCCGGCCACCCCCAAACCCCGAGCCCCCAGGCCCCCACCCAGACCCACCCAGGGGCATTGCAGCCGCCAGGCAGTGACCCATGGCCGCCGCCAAGATCCCCAAGGGGCCCCACTCACAACCGCCAGCAGTCCACCCCCCGAGGCAACCCAAGCACCTCCAGAGGGGGGCAACGGCCCCCATGTCCCAGACACCCCCAGTGAACCCACCTCCAGGGAACATCCGGATATTCCAAACTCAGACCCCACACCCCCCCACCCACACCATCCCGCAGGACAACATCAACGGCTCCCCACCCTCGCTATGTGATGGAACCGATCAAAGGAGCCCAGAGAGATTCATCTGAAGTGGAAGCAGAGGCTATATCAAGTGCAATATGATCTAACAAAAGATTTCTATACTGGTTAGTGCAGAGAGTTTCTCTATTTTTCCAATTTAAGAGGATAGTTTTCTTAGCGATGCACATGGCAGTCAGAACCACGTGAACCAAAGATGTTGCAATCGGGACATCGTCCAGCTTTCCCAGTAGACAAAGAGAGGGGGAAGTTGGGATATGACATTTCAGACATTTTGACAGATCCTCACATACTCTACCCCAAAATTCCTGGACAGGTGGGCAGGACCACAGTGCATGAATGTAATTGTCAGGAATGTTGTTTGTGCAGTGTGTACAGGTGTCAGACGACACAAACCCCATCTTGAACATCCGATGACCTGTATAGTGTACTCTGTGTAGAATTTTGTACTGAATTAATTGTAAATTGGGGTGTCTGATCATTTTAAAAGTTTTTAAACAAGTTTGGGGCCAGAAGCCCTGGTCAAAGCTAACTGATAGATCCATCTCCCATTTTTCAATAGGGATTGCAATTTTATCGTCTATTTTGGACAGTGTCTTATATACTTTAGACCAGACCTGGGCATTTTACGGCCCGCGGGCCACATACGGCCCTTTGGTTGACTTTGTCCGGCCCGCGTAAGGTTAATTGGAAATTACAAAATAAATGTATTTTCTCATTTTTACCTCATGCATGGGCTAAGGCTGCATTGCTTTTATTTTGAAGTTGTTTTTTACGTGCACAATGATGCAACACGTATAGCAACAAGTGCCCGCGGTTGACATGGTGATTGTAGCCCCAGAAATGTCCGCTCACGCAAAAAAAAAAAAAAAAAGAAACAAAGAAAGATGCCGAATGCAGGATTTTCAACAAAAATTGGACTTTTAAGTATTTTTTTTTACTGAAGTCGGAGGCAAAGCCGTGCGTTTGGTTTGCGGGGAGGAGATTGCCGTGTTTAAGGACTACAATTTGAGTCGGCATCATGACAAGAAACACTCGGAAAAATACAAGAACTTGTCTGATGCTGAGAGGGCTCGGACATCCGAAGCTTTGCTAGCAAAGTTGCAAAAGCAGCAAGGCTGTTTTACTAAGCTTCACACATCCAGGGATGCAGCAACCAGGACCAGCCTTGTAATATCCCACAAAATAGCTAAAAACAGCAAGCCGTCGGAGGGAGAGTTTGTCAGAGTGCATGGTGGACTCTGCCGCACTAATATGCCCTGAAAAAAAGGCGCATTTGAGCAAATCCCGCTGTCCAGGCAAACCGTGACCAGGAGGATCGAGGTCATTGCGGTGAACCTGGAGCTTCAGCTGCAACGTGAAGTGGCAAGTTTTGACTTTTTCTCATTGGCCTTGACGAGAGCTGGGATGTCCGGGACACAGCCCAGCTGCTCGTATTTGTCCGGGGATAACGGAGCTCACAGAGGAGCTGGCAGCAATGCGGTCGATGAAAGCGACAATGACAGGGAGTGATCTTAGGGGTAAATGCGTGCACGGACACTCTGGGATTGAAATGGGAGAGACTGTCAGGTGTCACAACAGACGGTTGTCCAAATCTTACAGGGAAAAATGTCAGACTTTTGAAACGCATGCAAGACAAGGTGACAGAAATCGATGCAGATCAAACATTGGTGTTTTTGCATTGTATTATACACCAACATGTGTTGTGCAAGTCAGTGCTAAAAATCAACCATGTTACTGATGTTGTTACTAAAATAATAAACTTCATCAGGGCACGGGCAATGAATCACAGACAGTTTGTGGCTCTTTTGGAGGACTCCACACAGCTGTCAGATGGCTCAGCCTGGGGAAAGTGCTGAAGAGGGTTTGGGACTTGAAAGCAGAGATTCAGGATCTCTGCTGGATTTCTACTCTTCTCTTAAGGAGGAGAACTTTCCAAACCTGAGGAGACATGCTCAGAAGATGTTGGTTCTCTTCGGCTCTACCTACATTTGTGAACAAACATTTTCAATGATGAAGTTTACAAAATCCAGGTAAAGATCCTCTCTCACTGATGATCATTTGTCAGCTGTGCTTCGCATCTCCACCTCGGACATTCAACCTGACTTTGATGCACTCGTTAAAGCCCAACAGAGACTAGATTTCTCTCATTGAATAAGAAAAAAATTGCTTAAAAACACAAAATAAGGTGTTTGGACCACAAATGTAGGCAACTAGCAGTGAACTGGGACACTTTTTTTTTAAACCTCTTTCTCAAGATCACAGTTCAGTGATTTTATTTTACAGACAATACTGCGTGTCTGTAGAATGCTAAGAACCTCTTTCCAACCATATTTGAAACTCAAAATGTGTTTTGGAGTGAATGTGACTAAAACTGTTAACTAATATAAGTCACAAATGTTTAACAAAAACTAAATGCGCACTTTGTTTACCATTGCCTTGGGAATTTTGAATAAATCACATTTTTGTAAGCCAACCTCACTTTTTCCTTTTTGCTCATTTATAACATATAGTCTACTCTTACCAGCTTGAAAAAACGATGGTATTTACTGCTTTTTATAAAGAAATACCATTAATATTATGCATAATTGACTTCAGCCTTTTGGCCTGGCCCTCCACAATATTTTCTATTGCTCATGTGGCCCCATGGAAAAAATAATTGCCCACCCCTGCTTTAGACAGTAGTTTGGGGGGTTTGAGATTATAAAAGTCTAATACCCTTGGTGGTGTTTGTAATTCTACTTTATTGAGCTTAAATTTTTGTTTGACTACAGATTTAATTTGGTGATATTCTAAAAAGCTATTCTTATCCATTCCAAATTGGAAGACTATTTGATTAAATGGGATGAAGTCCAATCCTTCATATATGTGTTCCAGGTATAGGATTCCTTTATTTTTCCAGTCCGGAAGGTTAATCATTTTGTTGTTTTGCAAAATGTCAGGATTGTTCCAGATAGGTGTGCGTCTGCATGGTACTAGTGAAGACTCTGTCATTTTAAGATACTCCCACCATGCTGTCAGAGAAGTGCTGATACTAATACTTTTAAAGCTTTCATGTTTTCTTATGCTTGAGCTAATAAATGGTAAGTCTGAAAGCTCTATCGTATTGCAAAGTGTCTGTTCTATATCTAACCAGGACTCATCTAATGGGTTATCTTGCAACCATCTTGGTATGTATTGCAGCCTGTTGGCTAAGAAATAATAATAAAAGTTGGGTAAATCCAGTCCTCCTCTGTCTTTGGTCTTCTGAAGCGTTTTTAAGCTAATTCGTGGAGGTTTATCCTGCCAAAGGAATTTAGTAATTGAGGAGTCCAGAGATTTAAACCAGTCAGCTGGAGGTTTGTTTGGGATCATCGAGAATAAGTAATTTATTCTGGGTAAGACCATCATTTTAATTGTAGCAACTCTCCCCATGAGTGATATTGGTAAGGATTTCCATCTTGCAAGATCATCTTCCACTTTCCTTAAAAGTGGGATGTAGTTTAGTTTGTTTAGATCTGCTAACTTGGGAGAGATATTAATTCCCAGATATGTGATATTCCCTGACTCCAATTGTGTATTAAGCAAATTGACAAAAGAGAAATTAATTGGTAGAACTGTGGATTTTAACCAGTTTATAGAGTAATATGAAACACTTGAAAAAGAGATAATCAGTTCTATTGCTTGGGAGAGAGAGGATTGAGAATTCTGGAGAAAGAGTAAAACATCATCTGCATAAAGACTGATCTTATGTTCTATTTTCTTACACTTTATCCCTTTAATGTCTGTTGTTTGCCTAATTGCTGCTGCTAGTGGTTCGATAAAGATAGCAAATAGTGAGGGGGAGAGTGGGCATCCCTGCCTGGTCCTCCTCTGAAGACAGAAGCTAGCTGATATTTGGTCGTTCGTCCTGACACGTGCTGTTGGTGAACTGTATAATGGTTTTAACAAGAGACTAATATTGGCTGAATTCATGTTTGGCTGTAATCTGCCGCTCTCTTCGATTTCCCTCACCATTCTGAAAAATGTTGGAGCCAGAATGATCCAGAATTCTTTGTAGAATTCTACTGGGAACCCGTCTGGACCTGGAGCTTTCCTATTAGTCATGGATTTAAGGGTTTCCTGGAGCTCTGCTGATGTTAGTGGCGAGTCCAGGACTGTAACTTGGCTGTCTGATAATTTAGGAAGTGTTATCCTGTCAAGGAACTTATTGATCTCATGATCTGATGGGTTTATCTGTGGTGAGTACAACGTTTGGTAAAAGTCTCTGAAGGTGTTGTTTATTCTTTCAGGGTCATTAACTATATTCCCGGTTGAGTCTTTAACAGCAGATATGGTAGTTTTTGCTTTATTTATTTTTAATTGGCTAGCTAAGAATTTACCTGATTTATTACTATGTTCGAAGTTTTCAATTCGTAGTCTTTGTGCTAAAAATTGTGTCTTTTTGTCAATAATTCCACGAAGTTCTAATTTAGCTTTACGTAATTTGCTCATTGACTCTTCTTCTGTGGATGCCTCTAAACACTTGATGATTTCCTCTAACTCCTGAATACGTTTGTTTTCTGTTTTTTTTCTTTGGCCCACCCACAAATGAGTTTCTACGCTAATGGTGACATATGACAGACTTCTCTGAGCTCCGCAGCCATTACACTTTTCACCTCCCCCCCCCCCCCCCCCCCCCCCGTAGCGGCAGCTCGCGCACCACACTTTGGGAATCCCTGCTCTAGCCCATGAGCCAGTGGTAGCAAACACCTCACCCCAATTTGGCCCATGAGTTTTAAGTCCTGAGCTGTCCAAGTACCAGTCATATCCCTCCCAGATGTTCCCTTTGTAGCTTCCTACAGTTATGTCAGCCAGGTTAAATATAATCTTGGCATCTGTACGGCTCCCCTTGTAACAAAAATATAGATCAGGAGAGTACCATTGGCCCTTTTTCCTACAGGAGTTAGAGAAATTGGATAGCAGCAGGGTATGTTTTTCAGAATTTGCATAATAGTAAGACACTGGGGTGTAAAATGAGTCAGCTATTCCCACAGACAGGATAAGTAGTATCAGCTGCATCCTTAAGTGTCAGTTTGTTTTGTCACCACACGTTTACAATGATTTAAATGAATCCAAGTTGATCGTTCTGCTATTTTACATGCAGTGGGAGTGGTCAGCAAAACCTGAAATGGCCCTTCCCACTTAGGAGAATGCCAGTGTTCCTTCTGACGCTTTTAATCAGAACCCAGTCTCCTGGCTCCACTAAACTGATTTTCTGTGGAGACACAGATGAGGAGGGTTCATCAGTCTTTTGGTCTTTTTGTTTTTCAAACATTTTTCTCATGTAATCAGCTAATGTAGCTTCTTCTGGAATTTCCCATATGTTGTTAAAATAGGGTAATCTGTAAGCTCTTCCAAACAACATCTCATATGGTGTAACACCTGTAGAGTTAGTGATGTTACAATATAACTTTACTAGGTCTAAACATTTAGTCCATGACCTTCCTGTTTCTTCCATACACTTCTGTAGTCTATTTTTTATGGTACCGTTCCGCCTCTCTATAAGGCCAGCACTCTCGGGATGGACAATGGTTTTTTAGATTTATTTGGAAACTGTCACCTATTTTTGTGATTACTCGATTTACAAAATGTGTTCCATTGTCACTGCATATTTTTTCAGGAATGCCATAGCGCAGTATTATGTCTTTACATAATGCTTTGGCTACTGTAATAGCATCAGGATGTTTTGTTGGAAAGAGCTCTACCCATTTGGTAAAAGCATCAACTATTACAAGGCAATATGTATAGCCCTCACTTTGTTTAAGTTCAATAAAATCCATATGGATGTTTTGAAATGGATATTCAGGTGTTGGAAATTTCCCTTCGTTTAGGTCTCAAGTTTCCTTGTGGATTGTGTTTTGCACATTTCAAACATGCTCTGCAAATTTTTTTTGAATAGTTATTAAAGCCATAGGTTGTATATTGCTTTTCTACCTGTTCTATCATCCCCCCCTGTTGAGACATGTGTGACACCATGACTCAATACTAGGGATGAGCCGGATACTCGTTTCAGACGAGTATCCGGTACGGATAAAGCATTTTTGACGAATACGAGCATGAGACGAGTAAACCTCGGAAATATCTGTAACCGTGCTGAAGGAAAATCCTCATTGGGTAACTGACTGTCTTCACGCTCTGTGACTGGCCAGTCACACAGAGCTCCCGCCCCTCCCTACACACAAAATTCTCTAGCCGGCCGGGAGCACAGTCCGTCCGGCTCATCCACGCACACACACAGAGACGGTAATGGATCTTGCTGTGCTTGCTTCACTGTTGCTCAGGTTTCTTCAGTTTTCCCTAGGTTTTCTTCAGCTCGCCTCTTTTTCAGTTGAACATTTAAAGTTACTTTTTTCGTAACTTACTGTATATGGTGCATTTGACAGGACAGAGCTGACGTGCTGCATTAACTCACTACCTCCGCTCTGGTCGGGTTTTTTATTTTTTAACTCCATCTCTCTCCCTCTCACCCTCTCTATCTCTCTCAGACACGCACACCTTAATAAACATTGTTTTGTTTAACTTTGTGTGGGGCAAAATGCCCTATATATATATATACATATATAAAGTTGTGTCTGGTTCTAGCATTTCATATTTCCTAGTTCCTACTGCATGAGTTCAGATGTATTAATCCATGCACTTAAATATTAATGTTCTGATTTTATTAAAAACTTGTTCTGTAATAGTTTCTTTACTATTGTGATGAAAAATATTTTATCTCAATTCTGAGGTTGCTCTGTAAATAGTTTTCAAATAAACAATACACATATCAACTTCTGATCATTCCATATCAATTTCAGACTTGAAATATTGTATTGATGTAAACCACAGCCACTTCCAGTTAACCACGCCCACTTCCGGGTTATGCCACGCCCATTCTGAGTACAGCTACAGATACAGATAATTTAGTTGGTTGAACAGATACAGATACGGATAAAGATAGTGGTGTACTCGTTCATCCCTACTCAATACTGCTGCCCACTTATAGAGATTTTTTGGTAGGATGGGTTTTCCTTCTGGTCATTTGTAGAAGCTGTCTGTTTTTGTTGCGCCTTTTTTAATCCAAAGTTGTTTTTCTGATTCAGGACTTTGGTTTTGCATGTCTGCCAGGATTTCTCCTGTCACGTCTGTGTCTGCATTTAGATGCAGAATGTTAGAAGCAGAAGCAGCCGCTTCTTTTGCAGTTTTGTCAGCAAATGCATTCCCTAATGAAACTGGGTCATTTCCTGCTGTATGAGCAGCACATTTGCAAATTGCTACAAGTTCTGGAAGTAGCACCGCTTGTAAAAGTTCTGTTAAAAGTTGAGCGTGAGTTACTGGTTTGCCTGTTGATGTCACCATACCTCTATTCTTCCAGTGCTGAGCAAACGCATGCACTGTGGAGAATGCATAATGGCTGTCTGTGTATATGGTCATCTTTTTGTCTTTCATTAATTTACACTTCATTTAAGGCCACAATTTCAGCTGCTTGTGCTGAAAAAGTGTTAGGTAATTTTCCTGCTTTAAGGATTTTTGTTGCTGAAACTACAGCAAAACCAGTTTGTGTTTTTCCAAATCGATCTTTTCTGGATGAACCATCTACAAACAGTATTTCTCCTTCATTTAATGGTTGATCTTTTAAGTCAGCTCTAGGTTTTGCCAGCTGTTCAGTTTCTTGTTGGCAATCATGTGACAGACCATCATCTGATGTAGGCATCAGTGTGGCTGGGTTTAGTGTTGTGCACCGCTCTATAGTTAAATGTGGTTGTGAGAGCAGTGTTGCCATGCAGGATAAATGACGTGCAGGTGAGAGAAACATCATATTGGTCTGGAGCAGAAGTGCGGACACAGCGTGAGGCACTTTCAGAGTCAGTGGATGAAACAATACAATACCTGCATTACACTCAACTGCCATAGAGGACGCTATTACTGCTCTTACACATGGAGGAAGAGCACACGCCACACTGTCTAGTTTGGATGAGTAATAGGCTATAGGCCTCAGTTTTGCTCCGTGCTGCTGTAATAACACGGAAGTCATGAAATGACCTTTGCAGTCCACCATCTGAATAAATGGTTTCTGATAGTCTGGGAGTGCCAGAGCTGATTAAGATACCAGAGCCTGCTTCAGATTACAGAAAGCATTTTCAGCCTCCGGGTGCCATTTCAGCTTGTCAGTCATTTTAATGTTTTCTTCATACATTCGTTTCTGCAGAGGACCTGTTATTTCTGCATAGTTTGGGATCCAGTTTCTGTTGTAGTTTGTCAGTCCTAAGAAGGACATTATTTGTGTTTTTGTTTGAGGTTTGGGAGCTTGCAAGACTACAGTGTGTTCTTGCTGACCTTGCATTCCTCTTTGGCTAGATGCTTCAACAGAGCAACTGTATCTGTTTTACAGCTCTGCTCGTCAGCAGAGGCGAGAAGGATGTCATCTACGTGTCTGTTTCAAGTGTGTGTGTGTGTGGGGGGGGGGTGTCTGGCGGGTCTATTGAGTAACGATACTGTTTTCACCTCTGAGAACAAAGAGGTCTTGTTTTCCATCTGTCTGTCTTCTAATTTGTTGTTCTGCGCTGCTGGATCGTTTAGTCATGCAGAATAAGACGTGTGGTTAGGCTGGTTGGTCAGTTTAGGGCAATTTCAAGCCAAATGACCCTCTTCACCACAGTTCCAGCAACCAGAAGTGTTTTAGTTGATGCCCCCCCCCCCCCCCCCCCCGGGCACTGTCCCCTCGCCCTCGAAATCTACCTCCGCCCCTGCCTCGGTGTTTATTTTGACAATCATGGGGTAGAGGTGTGCATTGGTTGTAAGCTGGAGGAGTCTGTGGATCCAGCACAGATTCTGCAGAACTCAAGTCTGGGTAAAGTCTGGGTCCATCTGCAGCTGCTGCAGCTCTTGCATGAGTCATTAATTCATTAACCGAGCAGATTTCCAAAGCCAGCACGTGATTTTTGATCCACCTTGTAATTTGTGGCTGAAAGCCCATTAACAGGCCGTTTTTTAACAGCTGCTCATACGCACCTCCAGAATCAGTCTGTCCCGGTGTTTGCGGGGCGGGTGCTGGGATCCCACAAAACGTGTTCTAAACTCATCCACAGTTTCACCTGGGTTTTGTTTAACACCAGCCAAGTGACTGTAGTTTGCACGTTTTTTTATTTTTAGTCCCACCGCAGCACCTTCTGCGCCAAGTGGGCTGTCCTCGTCATGTGTCTGTCTGCGAGGAGCTGGTCCTGTTTCATCATCCTCTTTTCTGTGGAACATTAATTTTTTTCTTGTTCTTCTATTTCTCTCCTTTTTTGCCCATCGTCTCTACTCTTGCTCATGTTTGCACTTTTCTGCAATCTGTTCCTTTAATTTTAAGCATTTGTTTGAGCTGAGTCTGCCTTGAAAACCATATTTTGTGACCCACTTCTCCAAATGCTGTAATTTGGTTGGATCTTTAAGTTTAACAAACTTCCAATCTTGGCATTTCAGGTTCTCGAATTTACTAGAACCTTTCCCTATTTTTTTGTAACTTACTCTTAATTTTCTTGTTATTTTTACTGTTATTTATTTAGTTTCTTTCAAATTACAGATTCATTATGTTAACGTCACTTTAGTTTTATGCCGGAATATAATTTTGCAACATGCGAGAATTTGTTGCGTTTGCTTCAAAAGAATTTATGTTTTTAAATCAAATAGTCGGAGTTATATCTGTTAGTTCAGATATTCTTGTACCATCCGGATGATCATAACTCCTGCTATAAGAAGATCAGACGGGTAAAACCTGTGCTGCCATATTAAGACTTCTGCTGGGTCTAAATTTGGGTTCAAAATCTCATAGAGTTCTCTCAATAATATCTCATGTGTACCACCAGGATTTTCGCAGATAGTAAACCTTATTTTAGTGGCCCGTCCGTCGCGTTTCTGATCATTAAGGAATATATCTATCGTTACTTTTACCATCTGGATTTATGCCTGTTTCTTTTCGACCTACTTTATTTTGATTCACCTTTTTAGTCTGACAAGTAACCTGCGTAGTCGAGACTTATGATAATGATTGAGATTACAACTACCATACAAATTCCTACTATTAAAATTTTGGTGTTTTGTTCAGAAGGCATTTTCTGGATCTACGCCTGTTTTTTTTAATTAATTAATTTTTTTTTAATACTTTCAAATATCTTGCGTATTTTAGGCTGATGAGGATTATCGTAATTATAATCGCTAGAAGGGCTCCTACTATGAAAAATTGAGTAACATTCTCTATAAGCTTTAAAAAGTTTTGGACCAGTGTGGGGTTAACTCATAAGTATCTCGGGGTCTTGTTCACGAATAGGTGAAAAGTGGAGAGTGAGATCAATAGGCGGATTGGTGCTGCGTCTGCAGTAATGCGGGCGCAGCACCAATCTATCATCATCATCATCTTAATTTTTAAAGTATTTTCCAACTGACAGAAGGTGTATGAAAGTGAGTCGTCATCCAACTCTTAAAAACCGGCAGTGATGATGCTTGTCTGACTGTGAGTGGAAGGCTATTCTATGGCTTGGAGGGCTAAAACTGAGAAAGCCCTGCCTCCTCTAGTAAAGCGTTTTACTCTTGGAACAACTAGTAAGTCTTGCTGTGATGACTTAAGCGCACAGGATGGTTTGTATCGGGTTAGTAACTTAGACAGATAACTTGGAGCACAGCCCTGCAGAGATTTAAAAACAAAAACAAATATCTTGAACTGAACTCTGAAAGATACTGGAAGTTAATGTAGATTGGCTAAGACAGGTGGGATGTGTTCTCACTTTCTGGTGTCGGTCAGGAAACTAGCAGCAATGAATCAACTTTTATTTGTTCCATTCTTTGTGTTCTCAGAATTCTTGGGTCCTTGGAACAGATGTTATAATGTCCTTCTGTAAAAACAATAAGCTGAGGTATTTTTTAACTCCATTTAAACAAACATAACATGAATGATGACAAATATAAACATAAATTAAAGAGCAAACATCCTATGAAATTCCAAAGTAAAAAATGGTTTGTATTGTACAGGAACATGCAACAGATGAAAGAGAATGAGAGTGGAATTAAAATAGCTATCCGGAGTTTTCCCCTTTCAGAAAGTATGTATGATTTGTCAGAAATCCGTAAAAGTGATTATCTTATCATGTACTGTGATATAATGTAAGCAATACGTCTTTATTTATTTGTTTGTTTTTTGCTAAGCACGCCACCTGCCCTGCAGAGCTCCGTGCAATAGGAAACTGAGCGCCGACCAGAACTAACCAATAGCGTTAGACTACTGCTTAGATGCTTCAAATTTAAGGAATACCTCGGCTGATGCAGTGTTGATGTACTTTTCACGGACAAGTAAGTCTTTAAAATATAAATATATGAGAACACAACATGACGTGAGAACAATGCTTGTAAAATAACAAGTTTTAGCTCTGTTTGTCGGCTACAGAAGCACATTTATAAACAAGAAATGTGAAGATGCCATCTTAAAAAATAACAGAGCGACAGACTTTTTGTGTGATATGCTTGTTAGCCACTAGATGGTGCCATCGGATAAGAGAAATACTCCGGAAAGAGACTTTAAATCTAAGCAAAATAAACAAATAATTCCAAACTAATTAAACAGAAGGGGTTTGGGATGGATTTAATTTTGTTATGAGTGTGCAGTTTACTTAAATGAAATTTTTACTTTGTGCAAACAAGCACAAGGGTATAAAACATGTTAATTTCTATGAATTGAGCAGCAGATGAGCATCAGTTTCTATGGAACTAAATAAAATCTTTGCAAGGTAAAAGAATTAATAAAATGGCAAGTTGAGCTGATTTAATTTGCTACTAATTTGTCTGGTTTAGATCAAACAGACTAGTTCATCAGAAAAGTGGCATTGGGCTGTCACATTGAGTGTAGGTGGTTGGACCCAAGATGCAGAAATCCCCAGAATGATTCAAGGCAGGAGAGGTTTTAAGAAAATAATTCATTTATTAAAGGAGGACATGCCAATTTCCAAGGCAAATAAATAAGATTAACTTTCAAAAACTCACTGAAAACTCAAAAACAAACAAAAGCTCACACATGAGCACATACTCGGGAAACTGGAGAGGGGAACGAGCAACGCAGACCCATACGACAACAAACCAACAAACACTGAGGGACAAGACAGACTTTTGAACACAGGGGGGAGCAATCAGGGGAACAGGTGACAGGTGTGAGGTCTAGAGGGAGGACTGGTGAAATAAATTAACTAAATGGGAAGGGAAAAGCCAAGCAGAGGGGAAGATAACCATAACCTATAAAACACTAAATAACTAAACCTAGAAACTAAGGGCAGAAATAAACAACTATTAACAAGAGGAGTGAGGAGGACTAATGCCAACAAATGGGAATTACAAGGGAGCGACTAGCAGGAAAACATGAGGGAAGCTTAGAGTGAGCTGGGGAACACAAGAAGACACATGAGGAGACCCTGAGGAAGAAGAGGATGGGGCTGGGGACCAAGGGGAGACAGAACATGACATGGGTGGGGGAGTCTGCTCATCATCACCCCAGCAGAAAGGGGCTAACTCTGGGAACCAGTGATGGTTGTACCCTTTGTGCAGCAGTACCGGGACCAGAGTAAATAGAGTGTGTATGGGGAGCATGAGTGGTAGTGTTCATTTTTGTAAGTCTTAGGTTGTATGTGTATGTGTATGTGTGAGCATGAGGGAGGGAGTGTGTGACTGTGTCTGTGTATGACTGTATATGTCAGGTGGGGTCTTGGTCTCCTGCCCTCTCCTGGGACTTCTTGTGCTGCTACACATCTTCGCCTACCCTCCCCTGCCACATTTGGTGCGGAGTGTGGTGCCTTGGTCTGCCTGAGTGTTTGCGGGTCTCGAGTCAGGGGGTTTAAGATCATCTGTCTGATCGATCCCGGTGGCTGCCTGGAGGGATCTGAGTCCCTGGGCTCTGTTGGGTCCCCGGCAGGGCTGGTCACCCCTGGGTCCCCGGTCACTGGGTTCCGGACTTGGCCGGCTTGGGGGTGGGAGGCTGCGGGCGGGCCTGTGGGCTTGCCGCTGAAATGGTAAATGGTAAATGGCCTGTATTTGATATAGCGCCTTCTAGAGTTCTTGAAACCCCCCAAGGCGCTTTACAACACAATCAGTCATTCACCCATTCACACACACATTCACACACTGGTGGGGATGAGCTACAATGTAGCCACAGCTGCCCTGGGGCGCACTGACAGAGGCGAGGCTGCCGAGCACTGGCGCCACCGGTCCCTCCGACCACCACCAGCAGGCAACGTGGGTTAAGTGTCTTGCCCAAGGACACAACGACAGCGACAGACTGAGCGGGGCTCGAACCTGCAACCTTCCGATTACGGGGCGAGCACTTAACTCCTGTGCCACCGTCGCCCCGTCTCCCGGGACTCTGCCAGCTGCTGGTTGTAGCCCCCCAGGGTGATCCTCTGCACCTCTCGAGGGTGGCTGGGGCTTTCTGGTTGCAGTCTCCTTTGGGTCCCTGTGCACTGGGGCAGCTCCAGAATCTCTGGGACTTGGAGCTCCCTCCATCTGCTTCACATCTTTAGGGGGCAGATCTGTGGTCCCTCACACTCTCTATTGGACGCTCCTATAGAGAAACCTTACATAAACAAGCGCGTGTACTCACACAGGTGCTCACATGGTGCTCTCATAAGTATGGACTTGGGCACGTTCAACACATGTCTTGAGGCTGTGGTTGGCACTTAATGCACTGTGATTTATTATGGTGTGATTGTTCAGTAAAACTATGTTGATTTTATATTTCCTCATCAGGTTGACGCAGTGATAGCCTGGGTTACATCATGAAATAGCTGAATGTGTGAAATGATCTAATAAAACATCTGATTTTCTAACATCTGTTGCTCACATGGTGGAAATCAGGTGCCCACTGAAGGTGGTGTGATGATGATGATTGTCAAACACCCTTGTATTTTCCCTCTGCAGAAACACAACATCTCCAACCTTCAACAGCAGTGTGACACTGTTGGTAGTGCTACAGGCTGCTGCTCACATGCAATGAAGGTATTTTTTCCATTCTTAAACAACATGGCTACTGTAGCATGTGAAGCATGTCCATGTATGTGGAACACAAAGTGATAGACTCCTCTCACAGGTGCGATGAAAAAACCTGTAAAATTGTTTTATGAAAATGTGCATGTTGGGTTATGTGGCTAGTCTAAATATTCACTAAGTGGGAGTGAGGGTGGGTGTGACTAGTTACGTGTCCATGATGGACTGGAGAAAAAACAGTGTCCCTCAATTCTTACTGGAAGATGTGTTTACTTTTACAGCAGACAAATTAATGTATTATAAATAGTATTTAGTGAAACTGAGTACCTGTGTTTGGCTTGTAGGCATTTCCAATATTTGTAACAACACATCTGAAGACCAGAGGTGTTTGTGCATTAAAAGGTCCAACATCTCCTGAGCCTGAATCCGTCAGAGATGCTGAGAAAGCCACTTGTTTCACTGAGAGACAAAAACTTCATTAGTTTCTCAAAATTATTTGGTGATCTTTTAATTTTCCTGAGCTAAAATTCTACATAAAATGTTACATATTTTAGTTTATAAGCAGTTTTACCACATTAGTTTTATAGATTCTTATTTTATTTTAAAACAATAAAAACCTGCACATGGAGTGTGAATAAATTATCAACCTGTCCAACCCTTGTTCAAACAGAACCTTCAGCAGTTGCACAAAACTGGGTATCTATGTCCTGAGTATCTCAGATGTGTCGTGTTTATATTAGGTCATTAGTTATTTCAGAAGGCAAACATGTACTAGTGGACAATGAACAGTAAATACCTTGGTCTTGTTGCTTTAACTTGTCCAGCTCACTCTTTCGCAACTCCAATTCTTTTGTCTTGCCTGAAAAATGTAGAAAATAATTAAATGAATGAAAGCTTCTGTTTTCCGATTTCTAACTTTGCTTTTACATCCTTAACAGAAATGTGCTCCTGTTGTGTCAGCAACTCCAGTTCTTGTGCTTTAGCTGTTAGCATTTAGGAAACAAAGATTATCAATACTCTGTTTAAAACACACAAAATAAAATACTTAAGTAAAAAATACTTTCTCCTAGAAAAGAGACCCTTCCTGTTTCACATTTATAACTTTTCTCCATTACAATACCTTGGTCTCGTTGTTTCGGCTTGTCCAGTTCACTCTTCTGCAGCTCCAGTTCCCGTGCTTTAGCTGTTCTGGAAATAAAGAACAGGTTGAATATCGGAATTGTTGCATTTAAACACTTTTGTCAAATAATAAACCTTTACTTTAGTTAACATACCTTCATTTTCTTTCTCTAAGTACTTCTCCTCCACCTTCAGTCCAGCCAGCGAGGCGCTCATCTCTCTCAGCACAGCATTGATGTCCTATGTACATGTTAGTTGGTGCTCTAAGGGATTTCCTGCTTCTACATGTGAACCAGCTGACTTCAAATATGAATTTGTTTCATTGTGAGGTTGTAGGTGAAGCTGAGCCTCAGTTAGTGAACAGATTTACAACAACAGTGTAAAAAGAATATGCATCTTTGTCTTCAGTGTCAGCCTTCGCAGGTCAGCTTTGTGTCTTGTGTTAACTGGGTCTTAAATACAGCTTTTATTATCAGTAGTTAAATATTACCTGATTGGTTAGTTGCTTATGTTGGGGTTATTAAGTAGCGAACAATTAGTAAGCTTTAACTTACTTTTGGATTCTTCAATAAATTCTGTAAATATGAGAATATTTACTGATTTATTACTTAATTAAGATATTCTTAGATATCTCCGGGGCACCACCCCCTTCTACCGGGGAAAAATTGAATCCAAAACTCTTATCAGTCTTTCTTGAAGTTCGTAGAATCCCAGGAGCAGAGACTTCTCTTCGACACAACAAAGCTACTGGAGACAAAAATCTGAATTTTATAACATTTGATTAAACAATTTGTCAAATGAATAAACAATGAAATAAATGAATAATAACCATGTGATATAATGAAAGGAGTGGTGTGGGTGTGTGCGTGTGTATGGATTCCTAATGGAGTCTTGAATACAAGATGGCTGACCCCTTTGTCTGGCTAAATTGTGGGTGGCAACTTGCACTTTAACTTCCAAAGCACTTAGAATCAGAAGTAACTTAACCTTAAAATCACTCAAAACACTTCAAAATGATCATGAAGCTTCACCAAAGATTAATCACGAATTAATATCTTTTTAGTTTGACCGCTTGGCCATAGCAGAAACCATTTAAAGATACCAAACAAGGATCAATAAGCAGTTTATTCTTTCAAAATGACCCGACGGACGTATTTGGGAACGAAAGAGGAAAACACGAAGCTACTTTTAAGCAATAGCGTGGTTTTATTGCTTATTCTGGACTATAGAGGAAACGGGAGAAGAAAAGAAAGAGAGAGAGAGAGAGTTTTCTGATCACCACAACAGCAAGGCGTCCCCCGCTGTTTGATTTGACGGTTCTCCGTGTTTCTCCGCAGTTTTCGGCGTCGTCCGTCGGTTTGATGCTTTCTCCGTTGTTTTCGGTGTTCACCATGAGTTTGACGGAGTTGCTGATTTCCCAGCCCGGTTCTGTGTCCTTCCCTTCAGCAGCTAGCGCAGCGAGCGATTGGACAGACCTGATGGCTTGTAGTTTAGTTTTCCAGCGGTTCCGTGAGCTCTACTGGAGCACTTAGACTTCCCGCGTGCTCAAGTTAGTCGGAGCGTACGACGAGCGTGTCCTTACCGGCCAGTTATCCTGGGCAAAAGAACGGAGTTCTTTGTCTTTGTTAATGATTTATAGCCTTTTAAGTCGCGGGAAAGCTCCATGAGCTCCTGCACATGCGCAGAACGTTTTTCTGGTATTAGGCGGTGACGTCTTCACATTGCTTCCGTGTGCAAAGCATCATGGGCGATGAGTGTCTTTTGGCGCTGATGTTTAATATCTGCTTTTCAAAGCAATTTAGCAGTCTTTTGGAGAAAATTACTGCAGCAATTTATCATGAGGGCATACCCTCAACATTCCCCCTTTTGGTTTCGGGGATCGCGCCCAAAGCTCGATCGTCGGAAGCACAGATGGGTTTGTCCCTCATGAATGTAGGTCGACGGTTGTCGGTCGACTTGATTGTCGGAAGCACAGGTGGGTTTGTCCCTTAGGACGTTGGTCTCCTTGGACGCCTTTGTCTTTGGTCTTTGTCTTGGATCCTGGCGCCTTTGGTCTTTGATCCTGGTCAGGCACAAAGAGGATAGGAAACGGGATAGTCCCCAACGCGCATAATGAGAAGAAGCCACTCACGCAGGTGGTACGCAATAATGATGTCGTCCATGCGAGAGGTAGTAGTGTAGAAGGAGGAAGGTCGGTGGGCGGTTAACTCCACGAGGGGACACAAAGGCATCTCACCGCCAGCCATACAGTTCAGTTTATGGAGCACACGGTGATGTACGAGGTCCATAGTTCGCAAACGCGCATTGACCTATGTGGTCCCAAGATTCCCCCCTTTTTGGTCCAAAGGGTGGATCAGGACAGTCTTTGGGCTAAAACAAGGACCATAAAACTAAGAGGTACTACAATGTGCTGGTGCGTCAGACAGAGTCATTGACAGACTGAGCTGGGCCGGCACATAACCACTAGTTAATATGTGACCAAGTAAGAAACAAAAATACAGAAAACCCCCCCAAAAAAAACATATAACATCCAATAAAATTCATAGCAACCTTGAGGTCTCATAAAATACATTCATAGGTCATACATTCAGTGTGTAGCTTATAAAGAATGTGACATAATGCAACACTCAGATAAAAATGTGAGGTAGACTAAAGTGAGAACTACTCTTGGGGTTACAAAATAACAAAGAAAATGTTGCTCACCCCCTTTAGACAGGTGTGGTACATTCACGCTTGGAGTCTCCCCGAACACGGTCACGAGGCACACCGTAGGTGAGCAAGTGCATCTTATCTTGGAGTTTCTTAACATGCCTGTAGGCGGAATAAGCCATCACGGCCGTGATGAGCCATCCCATCCCCAGGGCGACCAATTGCAGATTAAGGTGGTATAATCTGTGTCAATGTAGTGTCTTGGGTATCTGTTCATGGGCGTCAGAGTAAGTTCACGCGGGGTTTGTGTGAACTTAACAAGTTTGGTTCCTTCAATCAGCAATTGTTGGTCAATTACTAAATCGATGGTAAAGTTATAACCCTGGAAGGCGTCCATGATCTCAATCTCTGAATCATGCTGTTCGAGGTTGAGATGATGGAGTGCCAGGTTGCCCAAGTGTACGATTGCACCTGGCGGAACTGAGAGGAAAAAGGTTTGGTTCGGCAGTTGTAACTCAGTGGCAACGTTATGCTGGTCATAAGTAACAAGGGCCGAGTCTGCTGGGGTGCTGATAAGCCATCTGTCAGCTGGACGTTCCACTCTGGTATCCATGTCAACATCTTTTAGCATGACCGTAGCTTGGCAATTCTGCAGGGGTGCATCGCTCCTGAGGCTGCACTGATAATTGGCAACGTCTCGGACAAATGAGTTACCAAGACACACCCAGTGAATATCTTTGGTTTTTGTGCATAGGTCTAAGTTAGGAGTTAGATAGAGTTTGCTATCAGCATCTTGGTAAGCAAGGAAGCTCGGAGTTTTAAGGTGGAAATGCTTACCGTCTTTCCAAAAACCAACGTTTAGCATGGACTTAAGCCTATAGATGTGAGGTGTCTCAATTATGGGAACATTTAACAGGAAACCGAGTTCTAATTTTTCTGCATCAACGTGAATGTGAATTGCACTGCCTAGGCTGTACGCTAGGTGGATTTGTGACATGTGTACAGTGGAGGGAGTAGCAGCTGTCAAAACATCTTTGAGCAGAGCCATTGGTACCAAGTATGCGGGAATGCGACCTTCAACCAGGCTGTCCAGAGCAGAACCTATTTCCCTGAGCAGGTCCTGCATTAAATCTCTCACCACTCGTGTGTACACAATATCCTGATGTATGGTGTCAGACAAAGTCTTGATTGCACGTAGAGATTCATTAATCAGAGCAGAATGTAGGTTGACAGTTACAAGAGTACCCTGTAAGGTTTTAGTAAGAGCTTCCTGTTTATGGTCTAGGAGGAGGAGGTTCCCCTGGATCTCTGGCATCTCGTCCTGGAGTTCGGCAATGTGTCGTTGGACAGTCTTAAGACTAATTGTGTTAGCCGCCAAAAGTCCAACTGAAAAGAGGGAACCCACCGCAGACACCACAGCGATGAGTCCACCTAGAAACCATTTTGGGCGGTTATTTTCTCCGAGGTCATCTTCAGTGACTAGGAATTTTTGAAGTTGTGCCAACATGTAAGCGGTGGTGCGCTTGGCATGTTGAACAGTACCAATAATGGACTTGTGAGGAGGAGGGGCCGGTATCACGTGTTTGTGATAGACGTCCCACGGGTCCAAACGGACAACGATACGTTGCGTGTGAATGCGGCAGTGTGTGATCAACAATCCGGGGTCGTCTTGGAGGACCATCCCGGTTGGTGGTCCCGGTTTAATGATGGCTGATGGAGTTGCTGCCGTTGAGCCAAAGCGGATGCAGAAGATCCAGAGGAACTCCATCCTGTAATGGAGAGACTCGTGGTTAGTGAAAAGAACGAGGGGGGGGGGGGGGGGGGGGCCTTGTTCTTTGTCGGTTAGTACATGTTAGTGGGTTAAACGTGCACTTTCCCCCCCTTTCCATTTCCATGCATAAAACTATGTGGAGACTACGTCTACCTCCTGCGGGGAGTCTGGTCTCTGTACCCGCGGGGATGGTTTGACGTAGGGTTTGATTTGGTTCGCATGCACCCATTTGTAGACAGGCTCCTGTCTTGCTATGGTGATGCGTAACCTGTATGCAACTGGAGAGAGTTTTGCCACGATCTCAAATGGTCCTAACCAGCAGGACAGGAACTTCTTAGCTTTGTGTGCCGGTTGGGGCGAACCGAAAGTAGAATACTTTGTCACCCACCTCGTATTCGCGGCTGGTTGTCTTTTGGTCGTAGTAGGCTTTAGCGCCTTCTACGTTGGTCTCCAGTTTCTTCTGAGCGTGTGCGAACGTAGCTCTGAGGTGTGTTTTCAAGTCTGCCACATACTGATGAGCGGTATAGGCAGTGGCAACACTGACATCCTCTGGGTGATACAGGAGGTGCAGTGGTAGAGTCATCAGTCTGACAGTCATCATCTCAAAGGGCGTAACCCCCATGGATCTCTGGGGAGTGGACCGTATGGCCATCAGAACCAGAGGGAGCTTGACGTCTCAGTCCTTCCCAGTGGAGCAGACGTACTTTTTGAGCATAGAGACGACCGTGTGGTTCATCCGTTCGACCTGTCCGGATGACTGTGGGTGATAGGGAAGGTGGAATCTCACTTCCACTCCCAGATGTTCAAACAGGGACGTCATTACACTGGATGTGAAATGAGTTCCCCGGTCAGAGTCAATGCAGAGTGGAAGTCCCCATCGACTGAAAACGTGGTTAATCAGCAGTACAGCGGTTGTGACGGCTGTATCGTTTGGCGCTGGAAGGCACTCCACCCACTTTGTGAAACTGCAAGTTACAGTTAGCATATATTTGTTTCCTCTTGCCGATTTGGGAACCGGTCCAACCCAGTCGATCTGCAGGTGGGACAAAGGGAAGGTTATTCCCCTGCGTTGCAGTGGTGCTCTAGCAAGCGGCTGGGAGGGTTGAAACTGGGCACAGATGAGGCAGCCTTGGACATAGCTGTGTACGTCCTTGGACAGCCAATATGCTACTTCTGTCAGTGACGCGAGGGTAGCTTTTGCTCCGCGGTGACCTCCAACCGGAGTGTCGTGGGCGTAGGCAAGCATCACTCCTCTGTGGTCGAGTGGAACAGCCCAACGCGGCGGGCTGTGATTGTCACGCATGTAAACTAACAAATCGTTTTGTAGTTTCAGGTGCGCGAGTTGACGATGCAGGGTTACCAAATCTCGGCTTGCGCCAGTAGGTGGTGACGGTTGTTCAGGCATCGGGCCCTTTTGGAGAAGCTCGCGGATGAGCTTCAGGTCAGGATCTTGTTCCTGCATGGTGACTAGGTCCACGTCCTGTGGTTTTCTGCCTAGAAACACGGGTACCTCAACGGTCCGAGGTTCGTCTGCCTGTTTAGCATGGCGACGAGTAATCGCGCAGACCTCGTGAACGGCCTTGGGTGGAAGCCACTCGTCTTTGAATTCCCAACAGGTTCCCTGGTCAGCACCGAGCTTAGCAAGGCGGTCTGCTTCATCATTACCATCTTTCTCCGGACCTAGGGTCCTGGAGTGACCTTTGACCTTTTTCCAGTAGACCATTATGCCTTTCTCAGTGGTGAGCAGATCACATGCTAGGAACAACTCTGAGTGTTTCACGTCTCTGTTCCTGGCGTTTTTCATGTGGTTCTCCTTCCACATGGGGAAGTGAGAAATGAAGCTGTGTCTAGCGTAGTTTGAATCTGAGCAAAGGACGATTTGAGTGATGTCCAAGGCTGCCGCCTGCTGGAGGGTTATCAACACTGCAGCAATTTCGGCGTACTGACTAGACTTTTGGCCCAACCGGTAGTGATTTGGTTGCTTGGTGTCACAGTCCACCCAAACGACTCCAACCCCAGCACAGAGCTGGCCTTCGTGAAGGTAGGCGCATCCGTCAGTGTAAACTTTCGGAAGCCCTTGGCAAACATTCTCATCAAAGTAGCGATGATTGGATGCGGTTGGGTAGACTGCAGCAGGTGTGTCCAGGGGGCCCATGACGGAGTCAGAGTCACAGTGCTGGCAGCCTGCTAGCCCTTGTCCTAGCGCTAGCTTGGTGTTCTGACCATACTTGACCTCAATGTTGTATCCTTGGAGCACCATCATCCACGTCGCAATGCGGCTGTTTGACACTCTTCCTTCGTGCAGACGCTGGCTGTTTAGGAAGGTGACAGGCTGATGACACATTTCAATGATCACTTTCTGTCCACCGATGTAACTACGAAAGTGTTCGACGGCCCAGACAGTAGAGAGGAGAGCTCTCTCGCAGTCTGAGAACTGGAGTTCCACCTTGCTCAGAGGCTTGCTGGCGTATGCCACAACTCTCATGTCCTGATCGTGTTTCTGCTTCAAAGCAGCGCTCAGGCAGTGAGAGGAGAAAGTAGCCTCTATGTAGAACTCTTTATCCTTGTCTGGGTAAGCCAGACAGGGTGCGGACGCCAACTTCTGTTTTAGGAACTGGAAGGAGAGTTCTTGGGGTCTGTCCCACACGAAAGGTGTGTCGTTCCGAAGCAGCTCAGTGAGGGCCCTTGCTATTTCAGCGTACTCCTCAATGAACTGCCTGGAGTAGTTGCAGACTCCGAGGAAGCTCCTGAGTTCAGTCAGATTAGCTGGGGCTTTGATGTCCTGAATGGCCCTAATGCGTCCCGCTTGGGGCTCGACTCCATTTGGGCCCAACAGCAGTCCAACATACTCCACCTTGGTTCGACACCACTGTCCCTTGAGAATCGCCAATTTAGCTCCGGCGTCAGCGAGCTGTTGCAGCACGTGACGGAGTTCGGCCAGGTGCTCCTCGAAGGTTCGACTCCTCATCAAGATGCCATCGACATATATGAGGTTCCCTCTGGAAGCAGCATCTGACATGGCTTTGTGGAGGAAGATGTTGAACTCGGCAGGTGAGTTAGAGTAGCCAAAGGGGCAGCGGTTCCAAGTATATTGGCGATTTCCAAAGGAGAAAGCCAGTTTATACTGGTCCGCCGGCTCAACCTTCATGGTCCAGAAGCCGTTGGCTACGTCAACCGTAGAGAAGAAACGAGCATCTCTGACTCTGGCTAGCTCCTGATCTAAATGGATCATAGGCCACCTGGAGAGAGGTACTTGTTTGTTCAGTGCACGATAGTCTATGGTGAGACGCCATTTCCCAGTCGGTTTCAGAACCGGCCAGATGGGAGAGTTGTAAGTGGAGTTACACTCTCTGATGATGTTTTTCTCCTTCAGCTGATCGAGGATCTCCTGGATCGACTCATAAGCAGCGAGGGGAATCTTGTACTGACGTACAAAAGTAGGAGGGGCATTCGAGTTCGTTGGAATGCGAACCGTATGCAGGTTTGTGAGTCCACAGTCCAGGGAGTCCCTGGATAAGATGGACTGAAACTCATAGAACAGGCTCTTAAGCTCTGCTCTCTGCTCCTCTGACTCCAGCGCATCCGCTTTGTCAAGCTGCTGGCTGACTTCGGCCTCGAAGCCGTCATAAGGTTCAGAGGAGGAGGGTCTCTGGTGTTCCGGGCTTTCAACCGGTGACTCAGAGTGTTGAGTATTTATTGCAAAAACCATTAGACACTGACCGCCGTCAGTATCTAAGGTTGCACTGCAAATGGGTTCCTCAGGAAGGGCTTCATGCCGCTTGATGGTAATCATTTTTGAGGGGAAAGTACTGAATGTGTCTGCACCAATCTGTCTGTCGTTCACGAACAAGGGAAGTTGTCCGATCACGGGGACTGAAAGTTCGAAGTCATGGAATGAGCTATCTATCAGCATGCCCAAGGGTTTTCCTGCCGGCATGTGGATAGGACTCTGGGTCGGATTTTCGACCAACAAGTAGGCAGAACGATTGTTCAGCTCCAAGAGTGGCGTGCCACAGACGGCTAAGTTGAGCTCCAAGAAGTGTGGTGGTGGCTGGAAGAAGGCCTGTGTGCCTGGCAGCTTCTGATGCTTCATCAGAGTCAGACGAACAGGCACTCCTTTGACCAGTGGGGGCAGAACCGTGTTGGCCTCAACCACTGCACGGCAGGCCTGTGGAATGGTCTGACCGGACAGCAAGTGTTCAGGGCCTTCTGAGCGAGGCTCAGAGGATGATGTGGCCCGGGCCCAAAGGACTTGATTGCAAGTGTCCAGCTGGGCACCTAGTCGAACCAGCAGATCTGCTCCAATGAGTGCAGGTGGATCACGCTGTGGTATGATGCTGAATGTATGTGTGAGCTGTCTTGCTCCAAGCTGGATAGTCAGAGAGCAGACCTCTGGCGCTTTCAGGAGCCTCTGTGGCCAAGTAGCTGACAAGAGCCGGTGGCTACGTGTCACACTGACCAGCAGGGGGTCCTTCTGACGCAGGTGTTCAAATGTCTGCTGGCTGATGGCTGACTTTTCCGACCAAAGAGCAAGGCGAGCATCTGAGATGTGGGTGCAGTTGATGGTAAGACCACCAACTATGTGTGGTGCATATGGCTGCAGGCTGACGTTCTTCGGCGAGCAGAGAAAAGATGAATGTGTGCGGAAAGGAGTTCCAGCAGCGGTTTCGTGCCTTTGCAGGCGGACATCGTCTGTGGAAGCCGTAGGGAGGGGCATGACCTTGGAACAAGGGTTTTGCAGCTCACTTACGCTGACTTCAAGAATGGAGGATGGTCGGCTGCTATGTGGGTTCCAGGTCTTAGGTGTGTCCACCTGGGCCCACAGTTGACCCTTCTGGCAGTCGATGAGGGGAGCTAGACGTTCAAGCAGGTCCTGACCAATGAGAAGTGGTTCAGTGTCTAGCTGCCAGACATAAAACGGGTGAACCAAAGTCATGTCTTGGAAGGTGATGTCCAGCTACGCCCGGTTAGTGATACACTCCCGGGTCTGGGTGTAGCTGGTGATTTTCAGGTCACAGGGTTCTACCTGGACTGGTTTCCCGAGCGACCGCATGGTGTCAGACACGCGATGGAACAGTGTGGAGCACATCAGGGTGATTTCTGAGCCGGTATCCAGCAGAGCATCAACCTGTATGCATCCACCTACGTTGGTGCTACAGTACAAACGGCGAGCATGATCATGGTTTGTTAAGTCACCAAGGAACTTCAGAAATTTAGTATCAGGTTTCTCTGGGGGGTAGATTTCAGGAGACTCCTGTGATCTACCAGTAGTGTTCCCCCAGCTGATCAGGTAGGTCCTGGCCACGCTGGGGGGTTGAGCCACGCCTAGTCATGCGGACGTTGGCTCTGGGTCTGGCTTCTTAGAAGAAGACTTTGGTGCAGGGGTCTCTTCTGCAGATCTCAGCTGTTCCTTCTGTTTAGCTAGGAACTGCTGAAACATCTCCTGGACGTCGGCTTTGGTCAGGAACTCATCCGCGGACTCGCGTTCGGGACCTACCTGTGGGCGGCGCTCCTTAAACCTTCCATTGTTCCGACCTGCATGCCATTGGTTCTGGTTGGACCACTTCCTGTCTGATTGTCCAGACCTAGGCGGTTGCCAACCAGCACCCCCCTTCCCCTGTTGAGGAGATTGGGACTGCTTTCGCGGTTTAGCAGGTCTAGGTTTAGCAGATTTTGGCTTAGTGGGTGGAGCTTCTGTGCCTTCGAGCTCCAAACGCGGCTCGGCGTCGGGAGCTAGGTGCATGACGCGGTGATGTGCGTCAGGCTTTTGGGGCTTTGCGCCGGCTTCCCAAGCCTGTTGAGCGTATCTTCTAATCTCCTGAGTTGTCAGTTTTTTCATCCGACAATACATTGAGACTTCGAAGCGAACACACTCGTGCAGGTTGTGAATGAACAGGGATCTGAAGGCAGGGTCTTCCTCGAGCCCAGGGCCGTTTCGACCTTGGAAATAAGCACTTTTGAGTCGGCGATAATACTCTCTGGGGGGTTCGTTCCTCCCGTGTTTGACGGAGAAGGCCCCCATTGTAGCTGACGCAGAGTCTGCATACGTGGCGTATTCATCCCTCAACGCTCGGCAGAGCGAGGAGTACCGATCTCGAATGTCAGGTGGTAGAGTTTCCATGAAACCATGCACCGTTCTAGATGTGGTTTTCCAAATTAGCTTGAGCTTTTCCCTTGAAGAGGGTGCTGGAAGATCAAGCAGACAACGTTCTATCTCCCTGAGATAATCGTCGACGTTGGATTCACCGGTGTTAGGATCAAAGCGTTCTATGTCTTTAGCTAGCGATTCAATTTGACGTACACGGAGCCCTGACTCACGGTACGGCGCGTCATCCTCCGACTCTGACCCACGGTCTGTCTCAGAGGGCGCTGGATATCGCTGGTGTGCTCTGGACTCCCAATGTTGACTCCTGGGGCCCAAATCGGGGTCCGGCATGTTGTGGCGGGCTGCTGGCACGTCACGTGGGTGTCCTGGGAGGTCCTCCTCCTGGGGAACGTCTGCGTAGTGCAGCCTGCGTCTTTCAACTGGGGCTTCTGCATAATACGCTCAGTCATGCAGCTGGTTGCCGGCATGCCGAATACCGGAGTAGCTAGGATGGGTGGATGGTTGAGGTGCAGGTTGGGGTGCATAACCCCAATCGGCACCTTGCACCCTTCGTGGACTGGGGGAGCGGTCTAAATAGAGGTGCCGCTCAGCTGGTCGACTTCTCACTGATTGAGAAGGCCGTGAAGATGAGGGTGGTGGTCCAACCTGGGGTTCGAGGGCCAACTGCCCTCGGCCCCTAGGTGGTCCTGAATGCCCTATAGTGTGTGTAGGGAACGGGGTTGAAGGTTGGGACAGATGAGCTTCATCTCTCCCCTGCGGCGTGCGTCCATCCAGAGAGTCCCACACTACATACTGTTGATTACTGTATGAGATGTATCAGGAGGTAGGCTACCAGGTACCTTGGAAAGAGGTGACCTACCTTTACGGCAGGACGGCTGTCCCTCGCTTCCTTGGGTGGAGGAAACCAATTGCGGTTTGCCGGTCGTCCTGGACGGACCCAGGTTGGCTTTGCCGGCTTGCTTTCGTACCGGTGTGGGAGAGGACTCTGGCTCAGCCTCAGAGTCTTGGTGTATCCCCCCTTCCCACTGTCAGTTCTCATCAGTAGGAGGGGGCGGGGTCTCCTCCCCATCTTCCCCAGAATCTGTGCTGGTCTCGTCATCCTCCTCATCCTTCAGACTTCCATTTCGCTGTTTTTCAGCTAGCATACTCTGGAGGTTCATGATCTTTCGACCACGTTGAAGGTCTCTCTGATAGAGGATCAAAGCTAACTTAGCCAAGGACACCTGGATTGGAACATTACCATCCGAGTTTTCTATTTGATCAATTACAGCATCACGCTGTTCTTCAGTGAAATCCCTAGGAGGGAAGTCGGGTTCTCGAGCAACCGCGACCAGTTTGGACAATATTTGTCCAGAAAGTAGGCCAGGTTCATAGTCGTGGGCCGCAGCGCCACCTGGTTGCTGGGAGTTGGTCAGTTCACTACTCTGATGCTCCATTTTAACAACTGAACCAAAATAGCCTAGTAGAGCTTCTGCAGATAGCTCAAAGCTGCACCTTTTGGCAGCAACTGCTAGCTTTGTAGCAGAAAACACTAAAATAACCTTTGTGCGCACAGGTATTAGCGTTTTAAATTGCACGGAATGCCGTGATTGACGCTTAAAATACTATTCCTTTCAGTATTTTAGCAAAAGCTGGTGCGTTGCCGTAGCAACGTCTTACAACACTTGCAGTGTTAAATGTGCTAGTTATTCCTTCAGAATATTAGCAAACAGGGTGTTATCAGTCTTTGAGTGAAGGTTTCAGTTAGTTATAATAGCCACTGTGAGTTAAAGTCGCTAAATTAGCAGTTAATTTTAGCCTAAAAGTGTTAGTCAGAATTTATTACACGCTGCACCTTTAATGAGGAACTGAATTTTGACCTAAAAGGTTAGCCAGAATTTATTACACGTTGCACCTTTAAAGAAGCACTGAGTTACTGGTGAGAGTTCGATGCAGCTTCCTGCTCAGCGAAATCAGCACCACTCTGTTGCTGGTTCAAGGCTGAACAACTGATGATTTTTAATTCAAGCTCTTATTATTTGTTTGTTTGTGCCGGATAGAAAATCTCTGTGTATCCCGCCTCACATGGACTGCACCAATTAATGTTGGGGTTATTAAGTAGCGAACAATTAGTAAGCTTTAACTTACTTTTGGATTCTTCAATAAATTCTGTAAATATGAGAATATTTACTGATTTATTAATTAATTAAGATATTCTTAGATATCTCCGGGGCACCACCCCGTTCTACCGGGGAAAAATTCAATCCAAAACTCTTATCAGTCTTTCTTGAAGTTCGTAGAATCCCAGGAGCAGAGACTTCTCTTCGACACAACAAAGCTACTGGAGACAAAAATCTGAATTTTATAACATTTAATTAAACAATTTGTCAAATGAATAAACAATGAAATAAATGAATAATAACCATGTGATATAATGAAAGGAGTGGTGTGGGTGTGTGCGTGTGTATGGATTCCTAATGGAGTCCTGAATACAAGATGGCTGACCCCTTTGTCTGGCTAAAGTGTGGGTGGCAACTTGCACTTTAACTTCCAAAGCACTTAGAATCAGAAGTAACTTAACCTTAAAATCACTCAAAACACTTCAAAATGATCATGAAGTTTCACCAAAGATTAATCACGAATTAATATCTTTTTAGTTTGACCGCTTGGCCATAGCAGAAACCATTTTAAGATACCAAACAATGATCAATAAGCAGTTTATTCTTTCAAAATGACCCGACGGACGTATTTGGGAACGAAAGATGAAAACACGAAGCTACTTTTAAGCAATAGTGCGGTTTTATTGCTTATTCTGGACTATAGAGGAAACGGGAGAAGAAAAGAGAGAGAGAGAGAGAGAGAGAGAGAGAGAGAGAGTTTTCTGATCACCACAACAGCAAGGCGTCCCCCGCTGTTTGATTTGACGGTTCTCCGTGTTTCTCCGCAGTTTTCGGCGTCGTCCGTCGGTTTGATGCTTTCTCCGTTGTTTTCGGCGTTCACCGTGAGTTTGACGGAGTTGCTGATTTCCCAGCCCGGTTCTGTGTCCATCCCTTCAGCAGCTAGTGCAGCGAGCGGTTGGACAGACCTGATGGCTTGTAGTTTAGTTTTCCAGCGGTTCCGTGAGCTCTACTGGAGCACTTAGACTTCCCGCGTGCTCAAGTTAGTTGGAGCGTACGACGAGCGTGTCCTTACCGGCCAGTTATCCTGGGCAGAAGAACGGAGTTCTTTGTCTTTGTTAATGATTTATAGCCTTTTAAGTCGCGGGAAAGCTCCATGAGCTCCTGCACATGCGCAGAACGTTTTTCTGGTATTAGGCGGTGACGTCTTCACATTGCTTCCGTGTGCAAAGCATCATGGGAGATGAAGTGTCTTTTGGCGCTGATGTTTAATATCTGCTTTTCAAAGCAATTTAGCAGTCTTTTGGAGAAAATTACTGCAGCAATTTCTCATGAGGGCATACCCTCAACACTTAGTAGTTGCAGCTTCGGTGGCTAGCGGGTAGTAACTCACTTATATTTTTAATTTAATAATTATATACACAATTTAAAAAGTAAAAGGCTTGTTATATTTATATGGAAACTAATACATGCAAAATATTATGTTATCTCCCGTGTCACATGAAGTTACGTGACCACCGTGGAAGCCGCGGTCACATGATGCAAGTCTGCTCCATTTAACCATTTTCTTTGACCAAGGAAGGACAGTGACCTTGTAAGCAAGGCGCCTGGCCTCGCACCCAAGGTTTTATACACAGGAAAGGTGGTCAAGGAGACTGGGAGCAGGTGTGGCCAATGAACTGACTGAGGAGGTAAAATAAGCAGGAGGCTGAAACTAACATGATGAAAATGAACACAACGAACTAAGATGGACTAAAATGTTGTAAAGGGAAACACAAACACTAAAAAAGCCTGAACTTAATTAAACTGAAGAACAAAAACCAGTGAGCAACAAACTGGAGGGCTGGAGAATAAATCTAAGAAAACTAAAGATAAGTGAACTACTTAACCTGAAACTACAGAACTAGAGACACAGTAGGGCTGGGGAGAAAATACCTAAACAACATACATGACAACTGAAACACCAGAATAAACTAGAAACACTATCCAATCCAGTCCACCTTTATTTGTGTAGAACCTTCAACCAAAATGCTTCACACACAGATAAAAACATAGTGACATAATTAAAAACAATAAAAACATGGATAATATATTAAAAAAATACAAAAACATTGTAAAAGAAATTAAACTCAATACTGCTTAAAAACAGGAGTGGATAAGAATAATCAGTCAGTGTTAAAAGCCACTGAATAATAGTGAGTCTTGAGGAGGGACTTAAAAACGACCAGAGAAGATGCCTGTCTAATATTGTCTGAAAACTGGATATTTAAAAAATGAAAGAGACAAGAACTAGAATGAATCTAAATGACACAGCCAGGGAAGGAGACAAAAAGGGATGCAGGAGACACGAGACGTGACACCTACACCCAAAAAAATTAACTCTGCCTATTGCTGCTTTTAATAAAGTGCATTTCGTTGTATCTACTTAATAAACTTGATTTTGCAAAGATTGGTAATGTGCTTGAGCAATTGTAATGTAATACTGTTAATTTCTGTTTCTACACAAAACCATTGAGCTATGTCAACATAACATTGTTGAGTAAATTCAAACAGTTTTGTCCCTCTGCTGATACCGTATTGCCCAACGTGATAGCCACATGCGCTGGCTGCCCAAACAAAGGCCAATGCACATGTTCACCATCCATGGGCAAGGCAGCCCTTAGGTACTCAGCTTCCTGGCAGGAGAGATGTGCATGCGCTGACGGCCGATCACCGGACACAGCAGCGTTTGAAGCTGATGGCAGCTCGTTAGCAAACATCCACAAACAATTTAGATGCATTTTTGCCTAATTTAACAACTGACAATGAAAATATTATCTGGTAAGTATAACTCACTCTATCTGGAGGTAAGTGAAGGAAATTTAGAAAGTTTGTTAAATTATATTGACAAAGTTTTTGAAGTTTTCGTCATGGGTCCGAAGAAATCAGCAGCTGAGGCTGAAGCACCTGGGATCAATAGGAGCCGTCCTCAGGACTCGCCTGAGGCCTCATCTCCCCGGAAGGACATATTAGAATTATTAGATTCTATTGATAAACGTCTTCTGGGATTTGAGGGGCGACTTCATCTGCTCGAGGTTCTTCACCAGGAGTTTCAGAACCTCCGAACATCTCTGGAGTTCAGCCAGGAGCAGGTGGAGCGGCTCGCTGCTGAGAACGCGTCTCTGCGGGAGTCCGTTTCTTCCCTGGAAGAGGGAATGACGCGGATCACCCAGGACAACAAGACTCTGAAGGAGACGGTTTTGGACCTTCAGGCCCGTAGCATAAGGGATAATCTGGTGTTCGCAGGCCTGCTGGAGCAGGCGGGAGGGGCGAAGAACTGCAAGCAAAAAATAAAGAACTTTCTCCACACCGAAATGAAGATACCCGAAAAAAAGGTAAAGAACATCACCTTTCATCGCCTTGGAGCTAAGAGAGGGGACAGCAGAAGACCTCGTCCCGTCGTGGCTAAATTTGAACATTTTAAGCAGAAGGATCTTGTTAAAAGTCACGGAAGAGAGCTCAAAGGGAAAGATTTCAGTGTCAATGATCAGTTTCCTAAGGAGATTCTGGATCGGCGCCGGGTCCTCTTTCCGCTGCGCAAAAAGTTTATCCAGGATGGGAAGAGAGCTGTCATCTCGGTGGATAAGCTTTATGTGGACAATAAGCTTTACAAGGAGCGAGGAGTGACTGACTGGCTGTATTAGCCCAACATCAGGTCAGACATTTATTATTCTTATCAGGATTCACTGGGTTTGATCACGTCAGGATTAAACAGCTGCTAAATCCATATTGTTGATGATAAGATCACCTGTTCATCACCACTTCACACCCCTATCACCTTTTCTTTTTAGTTCTTTCTTCTTTTTTAACCTGTATCTGTACTTTCCCTTCCTCTTTACCTGCTTCTGCACCTTTACACCTGTACGGCACAACCACACAACTTTCCAACACTGCATCAGACTCGACACACACACACACACGCACACACACACACGCGCGCACACACACACACACACACACACACACACACACACGCGCACACACACACACATAGATATATTAAATTCACAGCACAATATCATAATTTATGCGTCAAATAATACAACCACAAACACTGTTGGATCTTTATTATTATTAGTATTGTTATTATTTACGTTTCTGTTATTTATTAACATACTATTTTCTTCATTTAGATACTTATTCCATCTTATTCACATGAAGGCGTCATATTTTAGCTACTCACACACACATCTATGGGTGCACTAAGATTTGTCTCATGGACGGGTTCCCAGTAGAGTTCTACAAAGAATTCTGGATCATTCTGGCTCCAATATTTTTCAGAATGGTGAGGGAAATCGAAGAGAGCGGCAGATTACAGCCAAACATGAACTCAGCCAATATTAGTCTCTTGTTAAAAGCGGGCAAAGACCCTGCATTTCTTACCAGCTATTGCCCAATTTCCCTTATTAATGTTGATCTCAAAATAATTTGTAAAGCCCTGGCAAAAAGATTAGAGAAGGTAACCCCCTTCATAATACACCCTGACCAAACTGGTTTCATTAAGGGTAGACAGTCATCCACAAACTCACGTAGATTACTTAATTTGATAGATTTCTCTTACAGTAGAAACATAGAAACTAGTATATTATCTTTAGATGCAGAAAAGGCTTTTGATAGAGTTAACTGGAAGTTCTTATTTGCAACTTTACATAAATTTGGCTATGGGAACTTCTTCATAAACTGGCTACTAACATTATACAGTTCGCCAACTGCACTTGTCAGGACGAACGACCAAATATCAGCTAGCTTCTGTCTTCAGAGGGGGACCAGGCAGGGATGCCCACTGCCCCCCTCACTGTTTGCTATCTTTATCGAACCACTAGCGGCAGCAATTGGGCAAACAGCAGGTATTAAAGGGATAAAGTGTAAGAAAATAGAACATAAGATAAGTCTTTATGCAGATGATGTTTTACTCTTTCTCCGGAATTCTCAATCCCCTCTCTCTCATTCAATAGAACTGATACTCTTTTTCAAAAGTTTCAGATTACTCTATAAACTGGTTAAAATCCACAGTTCTACCAATTAATTTCTCTTCTGTCAATTTACTTAATACAAAATTGGAGTCAGGGAATATCACATACCTGGGAATTAATGTCTCTCCAAAGTTAGCAAATCTAACCAAACTAAACTACATCCCACTTTTAAAGAAAGTGGAAGATGATCTTGCAAGATGGAAATCCTTACCAATATCACTCTTGGGGAGAGTTGCTACAATTAAAATGATGGTCTTACCCAGAATAAATTACTTATTTTCAATGATCCCAATCAAACCACCAGCTGACTGGTTTAAATCTCTGGACTCCTCAATTACTAAATTCCTTTGGCAGGATAAACCTCCACAAATTAGCTTAAAAACGCTTCAGAAAACCAAAGATAGAGGAGGACTGGATCTACCCAACTTTTATTATTATTTCCTAGCCAACAGGCTGCAATATATACCAAGATGGTTGCAAGATAACCCACTAGATGAGTCCTGGTTGGATATAGAACAGACACTTTGTAATACGATAGAGCTTTCAGACTTACCATTTATTAGCTCAAGCATAAGAAAACATGAAGGCTTCAAAAGTATTAGTATCAGCACCTCTCTGACAGCATGGTGGGAGTATCTTAAAATGACAGAGTCTTCACTAGTACCATGCAGACGCACACCTATCTGGAATAATCCTGATATTTTGCCAAAGAATAAAATGATGAACCTTCCGGACTGGAAAAATAAAGGAAACCTATACCTGGAACACATATATGAAGGATTGGACTTCATCCCATTTAATAGAATAGTCCCCCAATTTGGAATAGACAAGAATAGCTTTTTAGAATACCACCAAATTAAATCTGTAGTAAAACAAAAATTTAAGCTCAATAAACACCACCAAGGGTATTAGACTTCTATAATCTCAAACCCCCCAAACTACTGTCCAAAGTATATAAGACACTGTCCAAAATAGACGATAGAATAGTAATCCCTATTGAAAAATGGGAGGTGGTTCTGTCAGTCAGCTTTGACCAGAACTTCTGGTCTCAAACTTGTTTAAAAACTTTTAAAATGATCAGACACTCCAATTTACAATTAATTCAGTACAAAATTCTACACAGAGTACACTATACAGGTCATTGAATGTTCAAGATGGGGTTTGTGTCATCTGACACCTGTACACACTGCACAAACAACATTTCTGACAATTACATTCATGCACTGTGGTCCTGTCCACCTGTCCAGGAATTTTGGGGTAGAGTGTGTGAAGACCTGTCAAAGTCTCTGAAGTGTCATATCCCAACCACCCCCTCTCTTTGTCAGGTCCTGACATGTATGCTGCCGGGAAGAAGGCAGGAACACGCAGCAGTGCCTGGCCCGGGTTCGGGGGCCTCAGGTAGACCTTGGCTCCTCTGCCGTTCCATCACAGGGGAGGGGGAGGTCCAGGACGGGGAGGACCCAACCTTACCTGGATGTCCCATGTCTTATATATTCTGGAAGTTGTGCAAATGCAGGGGTGGGCATAGATATTCTGCTGGGATGGGGCTGGGTTGGTGCCCTCGGACTCAGTGAGGCTCTGTAATGCTGCTGCTTTGGGCCCTGGCAGGATGGGCTGGGGTCTCCATGCCCTGGGTGGCAGTTTGACAACAGAGGTGCCTATTGGGGCCAGTAGGGGAGCTGGCTCCCTGGAGGGCTAAGCCCAACCAGCCATTCCTCCCCATCCCCACATATTTCTCTCCTTCTGCTCCCTCACATCATCACACAAACATACACATAGGACCTTGGGGGGTGGACAAGCCAGGGAGTGCGGGTATGGACCCCATTTCCGCGTTCCTGTGGCAACCTGCCCCCCAATTTTATTTGCACCTTATACACTTCCACTGACGACATTCCACACAAGCACACACTTAGGGCCTTGGGAGTGAGCACATTCAACGGCATTTGGCAGGGGGGTATCTCAGCCTCCTCCCAGGTGCCGGTGCCCACTTCCAATTTTAAACCGCACTTAGACACTGAGGGCTGAGGGTGTAAGTGGAATGGTGCGGTGGCATCAGCTGGCATAGGCCGGATGATGCCCGCACTGCCCACTCACCACAGCCATGGAATACACATCATGATCACACAACACTATACTGGAGCAGGCGGAGGGAGACTAGGGGTCTTAGCCACCTCTGTTGTTGCTTGGCTTCCTGGGGCTGGAGGCTAGGAGGGAGATCTGGCCATCTGGTTGGGGTCTGGGGTGGTGGGTTGCTGTGCTTGGCGTTGGGCGGGGGAGCCTGCTCATCAGCACCCCAGCAGAAAGGGTCAAACTCTGGTTACCGGTGACGGTTGTACCCAATGTGCAGCAGTACCGGGACCAGAGTGAATAGGGTGTGTATGGGGAGCATGAGTGGGTGTCCGGCGTGCATTTTTGTAAGTCTTGGGTTGTATGTGCATGTGTGAGCATGAGGGAGGGAGTGTGTGACTGTTTTTGTGTATGACTGTATATGTCAGGTGGGGCCTTTGACTCCTCCCCTCTCCTGGAACTTCTCTTGATGATATAGATCTTTGCCCCCCCTCCCCCTGCCACACCTGGTGTGAGGGGTTGTGCCTTGGTCTGCCTGAGTGTTCGTGGCAACCGGGTCTGGGGATTTAAGATTTTGGCATCTGCCTGATAGATCCCGGTGGCTGCCTGGTGGGGCATGGGTCCCTGGGCTCTGCTGGGTCCCCAGCGGGGGTGGTCGCCCCTGGGTCCCGGGTCGCCGGGTCCCGGGCTCAGCCGGCTAGGGGGTGGGAGACTGCGTGCGGGCCTGTGGGCTTGCCGCTGATGTCTCCAGGGACTCTGCCGGCTGCTGGTTGTGGCCCCCCGGGGCGATCCTCTGTGCCTCTTGAGGGGGGTGGGGGCCTTTCTGGTTGCAGTCTCCTTGGGGTTCCTGTGTTCTGGGGCAGTGCTTGGATCTCTGGGACTTGGAGCTCCCCCCGTCTCCTGCGCATCTTTGGGGGGCGGATCTGTGGTCCCTCGCACTCTCTGTTGGACGCTCCTATAGAGAAACCTTAAATAAACAAGCGCGTGTACACACACAGGTGCTCACATGGTGCTCTCAAAAGTATGGGCTTGGGCACGTTAAACACAGGTCTTAAGACTATGGTGGGCACTTAATGCACTGTGATTTATTATTGTGATTCTTCAGTTAAGCAATGTTGATTATATATTTTTTTCATCAAGTTGATGCAGTGATAGCTAGATCTTGTTGTATTGTTGTTGTGTCCCATTTTTTTTTGTCCTTTTGCTTTTTTTTGTCTTTTTCTGAAGGTCTAGAAGCAGACTCTTGTTCATTGTTTATTTTTGTGGGGACCCCCCCCCCCCCTTCTCCTCCTCTCTCCCCACCTTTTCTTTTCCTTTCTCTTTCACCTCTGTCTCCGTGTCTGGTCGGAATTACAAAGCATTCAACAACAATAACAATAA
Source organism: Nothobranchius furzeri (assembly GCF_043380555.1). Lineage (NCBI taxonomy): Eukaryota > Metazoa > Chordata > Actinopteri > Cyprinodontiformes > Nothobranchiidae > Nothobranchius > Nothobranchius furzeri. The sequence continues at coordinate 32,154,892 of NC_091755.1, forward strand.
AGTTTTAAAGAGGCAGTAACTCCCCCCTCAGATTCTTACTCCACCAACGTATCAATTTTTAAAACTGCAATATTAGTAGGCGTTGCCTGGAGGACCGAGAGGGCGGAGCCGCGGCAGTGACGAAGACGACACTAACTAGACGATGCTAGCTCCCTTCACTCTGAGCAGTTATTAGAAGTGGAGGACGTTTCTCCCCCTCCTTACACAGACACTCGAGAAGAAAGGGACCAAGTCTATTTGGAGGAGACAAGCAGAGCTGAGCCTTGTTGTTTTGAGCTTGTGAGTTGCCTGAAACTACAGGAACCGACCCATTAGAACCAGCTCTGAATGGTAAGTAGCCGTTAGCCATAGCATCAGATTAGCTGCAGGGTTTGTCTCCACGGCTCTAGAGCTAGTATTCATCATGTTTTAGAGGTTTATCTGCTTCAACACACCTGGTTTTAATCAGCAACAAATAGCTGAGCTGCTTAACAGCTAATCTAACCTGTTAAAGCAGGAAAACCACTGAAACGTGCTGGATAGCAGGTCTCCAGGAGCTCTGGGCTCAAGTTACAATCTGCTGCATAAAGTTATGAAACTACCTCATGAGAAAATTATTCTGTAATGTGTTCAGCCCACTTAAACTGCCCTGATTTCTTAATTTATTTACTAATAACAGCTGCTCTCTCGGTTCTAGGTCCTCTGGTGTCTGCAGCTGGTCTCCTCTGCTGGTGTCGTCAGGAACAGGAGCTTCCAGAAGAATGTGCCTTTCAATGACTCTTTCCCCCTTATTTGTTATATTAATTAAATAAATCTAAATTGATATATTTCCTATTTTTGTTCATGTCCATAAATACTTGCTTGAAATTAAAATGAGCTTTTAACAGTGAGGTGCTAGTTTAATTCATCACAATAGAGCTAGTTAAACATGCGACAATGTGAAAATTCAATTAATGTAATTTATAAATATCCATTAAAATATCAAAACTGGAATCAAAATGAGATATTTGGCAGCACAAAAAACTTGTCAAACACAATATTTATTATAATAATTGTAGGCAGACAGGAGACAGAGCTGATGGAGGTTCTCAGTCATCGAAGGATGGCTGAAGGCTTTCCAGGAACAGGAGATGTGGTGTTGTCTCTCTCTATTCTGCCAGATGAGCTGATAGGTTACAGGTGTGTGAGGACATCCTCATGCTGTCATAACCAGATGACAGGAGTTATCAGGTGATCAGCCAGGCTAATGATGAGATGCAGAAAGAAAACAAATCATGCAGAAATTAAACAAATCCAGGACAGTGTACAGTAATAACAATAATATGTGGTGTTGCTCACCTTATGTGCTCTTATAGAGTATTAACGTGTGCCTGCCTCATGGTGTAGAGTCCATATTTTGCTGAGTGTCATGCAATAATGCAGGTTATTAGTTAATTTACTTTTGATAGCAAAAACAAAATATTTAATGTAAAAGTTATTTACCAGGTGAATCAGCTCACACGTCACCAAGTGTCACAGGGCCTGAATCAGTAACCTCCTTCATGATGTAATCACATACTTATTTAATTGTTAATATCTTAAAAAATCTGAAATTTTTAATTTTATTTTTACCTTGAAGAGTTCACTGAGCTTGCACTGTCACTGAGGTGGAAGCTGGAATCAACAGCAGACTATATCAGTCTGACAGCCAACGTCTTGGGTAGATTTAGCCTGAAAAAAAAAAGAAGCACATTGTTGTGTTGTTTATAAAGTCAGAATATATTCAAAAGAAACTGTCCTATATAGGCGCTTTATAACATTCCTAGTGTGTGATGTTATTAAAACGTAAAAGTCAGTCACATATGATGTGGAGAGCCTGAAATGCGAACTCCTGAACAGAATTCCTCAGAACCGGGTCACGCTGTGGTGTAAAGCTGGATTTCACGCTGTAATGCTGTCTGTCAGTTAGAGCCACTGTTGCAGAATTACTGACACAAAAGCAACCCGAATTTTATCTGAGCCTGAAAGTCATGTGTACCGTTTTGTCGGCCAGGGCTTCGAGATATGTTCCGATTAGCTGATTCCAACCTTACATCCCGTTCCACATTTGGTGAACTTGACAAATCAGCCCGAAGGCAGTGCAGGCTGATATTAGCTAAATGGAGTGAACCACGTCTCTCAAACTTTGCATTTAGGTAGGGAATTGTCTTTAGAAGATGTAAAACCTTTATTTAGCATACTCACCTCAGACTGGAGCCCGCCGTGGTGGGGGAGCAGAGTCGGTGGGCTGCATCTAAATCGCGGAAGAGCTACGGTGGGCACAGCCTCCCTCTTCAAACGGAGACATGCAGAATCGCGGGTAAAATGCTGGTTGCAAGCTACAGCACCAGGCACAATAACACTAAATAAGTAGGTATAACACTAAAAGCTATGCAAAAGACTAGGATATGCTAATGCTATATGCTAATGCTGAACTACGGCTAGCCTCCTACACTCGCTTGCAAATCCAACTCCCAACTCGTCACAAGGCGTGGCCGAGACTCTCGATGCTTTATAACTTTGACACAGAGCTGCTACGTAGTACTCTACTGGTTTACGTAGTATCTTACTCTTTAGCCATTGGCTAAAATTTATTCAAAAAGACTCAAATTCTATGTTTTAAGCTGAAGGTGGCGCAATACTGTGGTATTTAGGCAGAATTTTTAATTTTTAAAGAAAATGCACCAAAATGCTAAAATAATGAATACACACATTTAAAACACTATTAGACACTCATGTATACAGTTCATCAGCAAAAAAAGTTAATTTAGACGTTACTTGCTCTTTAAGTATCAGGCGTGACATTAAAAGCAAATGCTTTGATGCTCCACCTGAGAGTAAATCTGTAAGGCTTGTCACCAGCATTCAGACATCAATTCTGCTTGCTTCACAGCCAGACAGGACACGGTAAATAAATAAAAAATAAATAAATATATAAAAAATAAAAAATAAAGTCTATTTATCACAAAAAATAATGCTAAACTATATGTAAAGTGATTTACTAATGTAAAAAAAATGCAATATACCAAATATTTATCATTTATATGGATTTATTAACTGAACACTTTAAGAAATCTCAACTTTCCGACTGCTGTCGCTCATTTTCTCACCGTCTTCGTCGCACTCTCCTCTCTCTCGCTCGCCTTTTTCCTCCTCCTCATTCCCTCTCATCTTCCTCTGCCCGTATGTGCTCTGTTGTGTGTCTGAGTCTGATCCTCCCTCTTCCCCGCCCCTACTGCTCTGTATGTGGACAGTCTGGACACGCAGTTGCACATGTTGACCAATTGCCTGTGGCTTTCACCAAGACAAGAGGGGAAGGGGGGATGGCTCCCAATGACGAGCCGGCTCACGTCGTTCACTTCATAGAGCCGACATCAAATGCAGTTTACTTAAATGAGGATTTTACTTTGTGCTTTAAAACATGAAAACAAGCACATACAATAAGTCATTCAAGTGTATAAAACATGTTCATTTCTATGAACTGAGCAGTATATGACCATCAGTTTCGGGGGGGGGGGGGATGACGAAGACCGGTATGTATAAATTTGCTGGATGTGTGAAATGATCTAATAAAACATCTGATTTTCTAACATCTGTTGCTCACATGGTGAAAATCAGGTGACCACTGAAGGTGGTGTGATGGTTGTCACTGTCATGAATCCTTGTATTCTCCCACTGACGCAGAAACACAACATCTCCAACCTCCAACAGCAGTGTGACACTGTTGGCAGTGCTTGCAAAATAGGAAGGCTGATACTCGTATGCAATGAAGGTCTTTTCTCCATTCTTAAACAACATGGCTGCTGTAGCATGTGAAGCATGTCCATGTCCATGTATGTGGAACACAAAGTGATAGACTCCTCTCACAGGTGCGATGAAAAAACCTGAAAATTGTTTTATGAAAACATGCATGTTAGGTTATGTGGCTAGTCTAAATATTCACTAAGTGTGAGGGAAGGAGGGTGTTACATGTCCATGATGGACTGGAGATAAAAACAGTTCCCCTCAATTCTTACTGGAGTGACAGAAGATGTATGAATGTATTATTACTAGTATTTAGTGAAACTGAGTACCTGTATTTGGGTTGTAGGCATTTCCAATATTAGTAACAACATTTCTGAAGACCAGAGGTGTTTGTGCATTAAAAGGTCCAACATCTCCTGAGCCTGAGTCCAACAGAGATGCTGAGAAAGCCACTTGTTTCACTGAGAGACAAAAACTTTATTAGTTTCTCAGAATTATGCATATAGAGGTTTAGTCTCACTAAAATAGTATTAATGAAATTCTTGAATGAGCTAAACCATTGTCCAGTTCTAAAACCTTTTTAGAATTCAGTAATTCACACACACACACACACACACACACACACACACACACACACACACACACACACACACACACACACACACACACACACTCAGAGAGAGAGCACCACCAGTATCTATCTACAGTATATTAACCCTCTCAGGCTCAAAATAAGTTTTGATAAAAGGACGAACAACTAAGTCCTTCACGCAACTTCTGAGTTAAAAACTGCTCATGAAATACGTTTGTGGAGTAACCAGGTAGTTAACAATGCAAATCTGCAACATCTGCCTCCAGAGGGTTAACAAACCTTCTCCTTCTCTCCTCAGAGCCTCCACTTGGTTTTCAGTGATGTTTGCGGAGGCTTTAATGGTGATCAGTTCTCCTTCATGAGCTGAAATTACAGAAAGCAAAAACAATAAGATGGCAAAAAAAAAGCTAAACCAGACAGCTTTCACTGTACATTATACATGAACAATTTGACTAGGGTCTTTTAAAGATGAACATTGTTTGTTTTGTTTTTGTCCTGATTAATATAGATGTGTAATGTTTAAAAAAGCCATTAGTTTACTTAACAATAAATGATGAACAGTAAATACCTTGGTCCTGTTGCTTCAACTTGTCCAGTTCTCTCTTTTGTAACTCAAGTTCTTTTTCTTTTGCTAAAAATTTAGAAAACAATTAACTGGGTTTTAAACAGTAACCAAAAGTAGCACTTACAAGTAAAAAGGCCCTTCTGATTTCTGATTTGTAACTTTTACATCTACTGTTTTTTTCATCGTTTCCAATACTTTGGTCCTGTTGCTTCAGCAGCTCCAGTTCTTTTTTATTTGCTAGAAAATTTAGAAAACAATTAACTGGTTTTTAAACAGTAACCAAAAGTAGCACTTACAAGTAAAAAGGCCCTTCTGATTTCTGATTTGTAACTTTTACATCTACTGTTTTTTTCATCGTTTCCAATACCTTGGTCCTGTTGTTTCAGCAGCTCCAGTTCTCGTGTTTTAGCTGTTAGTGTTTAGGAAAAAAAGATCAAGCATCAGTATTATTTCTATTAAGTTACTCTAGCTGTACTTAGTCAACATACCTTCATTTTCTTTCTGCAAGTGCTTCACCTCCACCTTCAGTCCAGCCAGCAAGGCGCTCATCTCTCTCAGTACAGCACTGATGTCCTGTGTACATGTTTGTTGGTGCTCTGAGGGATTTCCTGCTTCTACATGTGAACCTGCTGGCTTCAAATATGAATCTGAGTCAGGATCAGGTTGTTGATGAAGCTGAGCCTCGGTAAGAGAGCAGATTAACAACAGTGTAAAAATCACTGTTACATCCATTTCCTGTCAGGCTCTGCAGGTCAGCTTTGTGCTTTCTTTGTGAACTCCTGCCTTAAATGCAGCTTTTGTTTGCCGTGCTCAAATATTACTGTGATACTACAAGGTAAAAGGACTTGAGACTTTGTACTTGTTTGTTGAATCAAAAAATGAAGTTTCGTTACTCATCATCAAATTTTTGTGTTGTCCTCAACATCTAAATAAACATTTTTTATGTATAAACTGAGGTTTACAGTTTATTAAAAACATTCAAAATGTTTGTGATTTATTAAACATCTGATATTTCTCCTATTTCAATTAAATACATGGTGTTAAAATTACAACTCATGAGTCATAATAATTAAAAATGCTAAAGCAAAACTTCAAAATGATAGAAAATCAATACTTTTAACCAGTATTTTTATGTTTTACTCTTTTTTTGTCTGCAGTCATGAGTGAAGCCAGCTAGTCAGAAAAATGCAGATAGCTGCAGCTCAGCCAGTGAGGATGGAGAGGGCCACAGCAAACAGGAATAAAGAAGATAAGACTGTTGGTTTCTGGATTCATGCGGTCTGGTCTGTTGCTGGCTGCAGTCCGGGGCAGTAATCTAATTTAGAAAATCATTACGCTTGAATTTAAAGAAACCTGTAAGTATTTCTGACATTAAGCTCCTGAGTCTAAGGCATCTGGCACAAGCCTGGATTTCAGTAAAGTAGATATCAAGCAGAGGCAGCAGCATACCTGTTTTATAAAGAGAACACATACAGGTTAGATCTGGTTTAGATCAAGTAAACAACAATAAAAGTAGCGATCATCTCCAATGTTCAGAGAGATTTATTATAAAAATGTGCAAATTTACTTCTTGTGTGAAATTGTCTAAAAATAATCAGTTGCTCACATCATGAAAAGCAGGTGACGACTGAAGGAGGTGTGACGGTTTGGATTGTAAAATAATTCTTGTGTTTTCCCACTGATGTATACACACATCTCCAGTTGTTATTACCAGTGATACCCCCACATTACTGACAGCATAAGAAGGTTGATGCTCATAGGAAAAGAGCTGCTCTCCATTCAGCTCCTGTGGGATGTGGTTGATGGCCTACATATGGGTAGAACTCAAAATGATAGGCTCATCTGAACGGTATGAAGGAAAAACCTGTAAAATACATGATTATAAATAGCTTTGTTAATGAAATGTGTGTGTTAGCTTAATATGCTAGTGTAAACTGCCACTAGGTAAGAGGGGTGTGGGTATCTGCCTGGTGATAGACTGGAGAAACAAACCAACTTCCAACAAGAACATACAATAGATCACCCACGGGTATGAAATGTTTTATTTGTCTGATTTGAGCAGCAGGTTGCCTACAGTTTCTACTGAACAAAATAAAACTTTAGAAAGTAAAAAAAAAAATAAAAATGTGACTTTGTCAGTGTTTAACTGATTTGTCTGGTTTAGACCAAATAAACTAATTCACAAGTAAAAGTGAGTGCCTACTGTTGTGTTCAAATGCAGGGATTTAAAATAAAGATTTGCTTCTTGTGTGAAATGATCAAATCTAGGTTCTGATTTTGTAAAACATCTGTTGCTCACATCGTAAACATCAGGTGACCGCTGAACGAGGTGTGATGATTCTGAATCCGTGTTTTCCCACTGATGCAAAAACACAACATCTCCCACCTCCAACAGCAGTGTGACACCACTGGCACCATTAACAGTGTAAGAAGGTTGATGCTCAGATGCGATGAACATGTGGTCTCCATTCTTTAACAAAACCATAAATGCAGTGCTTTCCCCAGTTCAAAAACTATTTTCCTCTGTGTCCGCTGACTTGTGTAGCCAAATCCTGCAGTTTTTCTTAAATAAGATTATTGTAATCAGAGCTCAGATTCACCAAACCAACCATGTTCCTGATTCATTTATCCCCTCTCATGTGCAACTTCAAAGCTTTCAGCCCATCTCTTTGCCCTATCTAGAAAAAACTGTTGCAGCCATGAAACCCTCTGGCTCCCCAGATGATGTTATCCCACCTCGTCTCCTGAAAGAGGTGTTTCCTTTAATTAGCAATAGCGTGCTAGGCATTATAAATAGTAGCTTGACATTGGCTGAAGTTCCTCAAGCCTTTAAACACGCTGTTCTACAACCAATCTTGAAAAAACCCAGCCTTGATCCCACCGATTACTCTAATCTCCGACCAATTTCCAAATTACCGTTTTTATCTAAGGTCCTTGAGAAAATAGTGTATGCACAGTTGCTGAAACATCTAAATGAAATTCAGGTAATGGACACCTGTCAGTCTGGTTGCAGAAAACAGCACAGCACTGAAACTGCTCACGTTCGGGTGTTTAATGACATTTTTCTGGCTTTAGATTCAGGTTTCCATGTGGTTCTGGTACTTTTGGATCTATCCGCAGCATTCGACATGATCGATCATGACATTTTGATCACAAGACTTCACACTTGGGCTGGCATTTCAGGCACAACCCTAGATTGGTTTAGGTCATACTTTTGTAACAGGTCTGCTAGGGTCATGTTGGATGGCTGTTCATCCGAGTCACAGCCTCTACGTTGGGGTGTCCCACAAGGTTCAATTCTCGGCCCGTTACTGTTCAACCTCTATATACTGCCCTTAGGATTCATTTTCAGAAAGCACGCTGTCTCATACCATCTTTACGCTGACGACTGTCAAATCTATTTTTCATTTAAGCCAACTCAATCAACGAAAGTTCTGTCTGATTGTATCCTTGAGGTCAAGCAATGGCTAGCTGATAACTTCCTCCATCTTAATGACTCCAAAACTGACTTAATCGTTTTCAGTCCTTACAGTACCACGGCGACTCATCAACCTGACCTCAACCATCTCTCACCTAATGTATCCTCCGTAATCTCCAACTTTGGAGTAAAAATGGACCAGGCTCTGAAGTTGGATGCCCAGGTCAATAACACAGTTAAATCATGTTTTTACCAACTAAGACGCATCTCGAAACTAAAGCACATCCTGAGTGTCCGTCTTCTGAAATCGGTGGTCCACACTTTCATCACTTCAAGGCTGGATTACTCTAACTCCTGCTTATATGGCATCAGTAAAGCAGCTCTTTCTAGACTTCAGCTGGTCCAGAACTCAGCAGCTAGGTTGCTGACTGGAGCTGACAGAAGACAACACATTTCACCAATTCTGAAATCTCTCCACTGGTTGCCCGTGCAGTTCAGGATAAATTTCAAAATTATGCTTCTGACTTACAAATCCTTGAACCATCAAGCTCCTCCATATCTGTGTGAACTTGTCCATTACTACAACCCGCCGCGTGCTCTCAGGTCTGAAGATAAGCTCCTCCTAGCTGTTCCGAATGCACGTTTAAAAAGCCGTGGAGAAAGGGCTTTCTCTGTGTGTGCACCGACGCTGTGGAACGCATTACCACTGCTAGTGAGGCAAGCACCAACAGCTAGCATTTTTAAATCACGCCTGAAAACTCACTACTTCAACCTAGCATTTACCACATAATTATGAACCTCACTCACATCTGCACTGTTTAAAAATGGACTTCACAATATCAACTTCCGTACTATTTGAGGTTCTTTTTTAAAATGTTTTTCTAATTTTTTATTCTCCCTGTGTCTTATTGATTTTTAGATGTTAGTTTTGGGAATTTTGTTGTATTTCCTTTTTATCTTCTATCTGTGTTCGACATGTTTGTATATCGCCAGTTTAATTAACTAACATTTTTAGTGTACAGCGCCTTGTTTGGTTGTAATGCCTTGTGAATGCGCTTTATAAAAAAAATTGGATTGGATTGGAACACAGGATGTGAAGCATGTCCATATCCAAATATGTAGAACTCAATGTGATAGGCTCCTCTGACTGGTGCGATGAAAAAACCTGTAGTAGAATACGTAGTAATAATAATAATAATAATAATAATAATAATAATAATAATAATAGTTGGGTTAGGGTTGTGATGTGATGAAATAGAAACCAGATCCCACTGACTTTTACAGCAGATGAATAAATGTATTATTAATAGTATTTAGTGAAACTGAGTACCTGTATTTGGGTTGTGGGCATTTCCAATAATGGAAACAACACATTTGAAGACCAGAGGTGTTTTTACATTACAAGGTCCAACATCTCCTTCGCCTGAGTCCATCAGAGAGGCTGAAAAAGCCACTTGTTTCACTGGGAGACAAAATATTTAAAGTTTATAAATTTAATTATTCAGACAGAGGTTTGTTGTCACTAAATAAGCATTAAGGAAACTTGAACGAGCTAAATGTTTTCCAGTACTAAAACCTAAAATGAGGAGTATATGTAACCCTCCTGGCCATGTACTCTGGTACTCTGATGTGTAATGTTTAATTAAGGTCATTGATTGTTTCCGAAGGTATTTGAATAATGATCATTTATGTACACAAATACCTTGGTACTGCTGCTTCAGCTTGAACAGTTCGTTGGTGTTTGCTGAAAAGAAATAAATGATCAAAAATGATGTAAGTTAACAATTGTAATACTTTTATTTATAAAACATAAGGCTCTTCCAATGTCTAATTTGTAACTTTTACATGTATTTGAGTTTTCATTGTTAACACCTTGGTTTTGTTTCAGCTTGTCCAGCTCACTCTTCTGCAACTCCAGTTCTTTTGCGTTACCATACCAACTTTATTTCTACAGCACAATTTAAGACACAGCGTGAGAGCTGACCAAAGTGCTGAACAGGCAGGATCAATTAAAACAAAAGTAAAAACAATAAAAAGATAAAACACAACAATAAAGACTATAAAATCATAACACCATAACATGAATCACTGTCTAAAAGCCAAGTCACAAAAGTAGGTTTTTAAACGAGATTTAAAAACAGGCAGAGAAGATGCCAGCCTAACTGTAATGGGCAATGAGTTCCAGAGCATGGACAAACTCACGTTCACCTCGTGATTTGTAGGACATCCGGGGAGTCCAAAGCAGTAGACGGCCAGCTGACCTCAACATACGAGAAGGTACATAGGGAGTCAGCAGGTCGGACAGATAAGGAGGAGCTAGGTCGTGTAGGGCTTTAAAAACAAACATCAATATCTTAAAACACACACGAAATGTGATGGGGAGTCAGCTTTAGCTGTTAGTGTTAAAAAAACAAATATCAATTATCAGTATATTTCTATAAAAATACTTTAGGTAGAACGGTAACTCCTACAGGTGTACTTGGTTAAAATACCTTCATTTTCTTTCTGTAAGTACTTCACCTCCACCTTCAGTCCAGCCAGTGAGGCGCTAGTCTCTCTCAGCGCAGCATTGATGTCTTGTGTACATGTTCTTTTGGTGCTCTGAGGCATTTCCTGCTTCTACATGTGAACCTGCTGGCTTCAAATATGAATTAATTTCATTGTCAGTTTGTAGGTGAAGCTGGGCCTCAGTAAGAGAGCAGATGAAGAAAAGTTTAATAAGAATTGTCACCTTTCTTCAGTGTCAGCCTTTGCAGGTCAGAATTGTGCTTTCTATGTTAACCCAAGTTTTAAATGCAGCTTTTATTATCATTTAGTATCATTTCTATCAGATTGTAGTCTCAGGGAAATTCCCAGGTGATCTGCGCAGTGGTGCAGTGGTTAGAGCTGTTGCCTTGTAGCAAGAAGGTCCTGGGTTTGCTTCCCAGCCTGGGATCTTTCTGCATGGAGTTTGCATGTTCTCCCTGTGCATGCGTGGGTTCTCTCCTCTCCAGGTATTTCGGCTTCCTCCCACAGTCCAAAAACATGACTGTTAGGTTGATTGGTCTGTCCAAATTGTCCTTAGGTGTGAATGTGCGTGTGTGTGATTGTTTGTCCTGTGTGTCTCTGTGTTGCCCTGCGATGGACTGGCTCTCTGTCCAGGGTGTATCCCGCCTGATTGCTCGTTGACCGCTGGAGATAGGCACCAGCCCCCCGCGACCCTGCGTGGACAAAGCGGGTTCAGAAAATGGATGGATGGATATATTTTTTTGTTTTTTTTTTATCACAGAATAACTAATTCAGATGTGATTTTTGTAAAAACGGAGTTTGTTTCCGAATTTTATTCCCAGTGGTTCCACTTGGTTTATGTGGTTTGCTGCAGCTTTGCGATCAGATAAGTGATGTGACAGGAAATCGGTGTGAGATCAAATATTTCTCAAAAACTCCACTTCTCTAATCTTCATTGTTTGCATCATAAAATAAAATACTGGTAAATAACAAGATAGAAATTTCTAAAAGAATTGTTGAGAGATTCTGTTTTTGTTTAAGAGTTTACGAAAAAGTCTCAGTTACAAACAAACAGAATGTTTTGTTGTTTTCATGTATGATGCTCCACCTGCAACATTAAACAAGTAAACCAGATTATCTTCTCTGATGTTTCCTCAAATGTTTAAAGATGATGATCTAGTGTGATGGATAATATAATTTTATGAATGATAAAATATTTTCTATCTTTGTTTCCTCAATAATTCTCATGTAATAAAATCTGAGAAACTATCTTATGGGAGGTGATAACATTCACATTTTCTTTTCTACAGCTTTGTTACTTCCTCTACAATTCATTTCCCCTAAAATTGAAGAAAATGATCATTTATTAATTAATGATTTAGTGAGCTTTTAATTTAACTGGTGAAAACAATACATCAGATTTTATTATTACAAAATATCCAAGAGTAATCTGGCTTATTTGGAATCATTAACATTTAAAGATAAAACAAATTATCAAATGAAAATGTCTCCATTGACCAAAGTTCACTTCTCTAAAAATCAGCCATAAAAAAACTCTCTCGCTTTTCTTTTATTAATTTAGGAATGTCCCAAAAAGTACATTTATACCACAATATTTTTACCTGATGCTTCGGGTGGTAAAGGTTTGATGAAGAGAAATAGAAGAACTTGAAAGTTACAAAAAACAAAACTGTTTCTACAGAACATCCACTAGAGGGTGCTGTTGTGCAATATTTGAATTTAACAGCACCATTTTTAAATATTTTACATAACTAACACTTAACCTAAAAAACGTTTTTTCAGTAACACGTGTTATAAACAGCAGTTTCTGATGATCTGCTTCAGGACTACAGATGAAACTTAAAAGGTTTAAAAAGGATTTAAAAAGAAAGGTGTGCTGTTTCCTGCTTCACAAAAGAAAAAGACAAATATTTTGTACATGTGAGATAAGAGACACACTGAAAATGTATTTATTTTTTATTGTTGAAATGAAATTTAATTATTTATATAAAAACTGTTTAAGAAATGCTACTATAGAAATCTAATTATTCATTACTGGTTCATCTTCATTTTTTTAGAAGATTTTTCAGGGAACTTTATTTATCTATTAATTTGATTGCAGAATAAAACTCTGATGTCAACAAGCCTTTGTTGTGAAAGGTACAGTTGGACATTTACATTTTTTAAACCTTAAACTTAAGATCTTTGGGTTGGGTTTTGTAAAATGTTTATAAATAATTCATATCTGTTCTGTATACCTTTTTGAGCATTTTAAGTTTTGGAGGAATTGAGTTTATCTTTGCTCAAACAGACACACTATCAGTTAATCAGAACAGTTTATGCAAATGCATTTTCACATTATTTCACTACAATATTATTCATTAAGAAATACTTAATTCTAACAGGAAATATTAAAGATCATCCACTAGTTTCTACTGTTTGAATGAATGAACAAATGGGTTTTATTTAAGTACTTTAAATAAAAAGAAAGTACCGAAAATAAAAATTATTTTGTAAATAGCCATGTCATAAAACTGAATTCACACAACACTTTTAGGATTAAACAGTTTTGGTTTTGCTTTATATATTGTAGTTATCTTTTAGAACTGGCCTGTGTTGGACTAGCCATTAGCTTATCAATTTTGTCAAAATTAATGTCTATTCCTCTAAACACACATGAAGGTCAGGGGCGTGTCCAGGCAGTGGTCTGGGGTAGCACATGCTGCCCTTGGAATCTGACTGGCCACCCCAGGTGCCACCACACTAATTTACTTTTAAATAGGCTTTTCACTGTCCATAAAAGGCTTGGGGGTAAAACAAAGAAAGCATAACCATTGGTGCCACCCATGCACTAAGTTGTGCCTCACCTGGGCCACCCCATTTTAAAAGACCTGGACACGCCACTGATAAAGGTGAACTTTACAACACTGGAAACCTGATGCACGAGAATTGTGTGAAGTTTTATTATTGAAAAATGGGTGAATTTATTCGAATGTAAACTTCTAGCATAGATTTATCACCACCGTCTTGCATATATTTCACCATCACTGATGAACCTGATGAGTGGGTATGTCTCTTTAAGAGGAAGGAAATCAAAGACACGGAACTGCTTCCTCCTTACCCCACAACCAAAACAGTGGTCCGCTATGGGAGAGTCCGCGTCTTCGGGAGGTCTTCTCATCTAGCTGCTGCCAGCAGCCTGCTGGTGTCAAATCGTCCGGATCATCGTCTCCTCCACCATGCTGCAGCTGAACGACGCGGTGGAGCCGGAGAGCCCGGGTGTTGCGGTTCTCCATCCCGCAGAGATCGAGGAGGGTGTCGAGGTTGCCTTCACGCCGCCGGAGGCCGCCTCCCGAACCCTCGGACACGCAGCCTCCGTGGCCTGCTGTCCCCCCTTACAGACGCTGACGCCTTTCCATGTGCACAACCCCACGATGCAGGCGAAGGTGAAGGACTACTTCGTGTTCAGGGTGAGTTTTCTTTTTTTTTTTTTAACTGTCAATAATCTAATAGAATCAGCAGTGCAGTTTTAATTAGAGAAACAGAAACACGTCACAGGGATGCTGATGATTGACAGCTGGGTGTGATGCTCGTCCCAGCCAGGTACCATTGAGCAGGCTGTGATCGACATCCGGACTGTGGCTCTTCCATCCGAGGACGGGGAGGTGCTCAGCGTCTGGCTGCTGGCAGAGTGGGTCTACCATCATCATCATCATCATCATCATCATCATGTGCATTAATATCTGGATGATCTTATTTTCTGTCTTTTTTTCTTCTCCAGAGTCGACCACTGGAACAATGAAAAGGAGAAACTAGTTCTTATAACAGACAAGTGGGTCAATTAGTTTTAATACATTGAGTAAATAAAAATACCAACACTGTGTGTGTGTGTGTGTGTGTGTGTGTGTGTGTGTGTGTGTGTGTGTGTGTGTGTGTGTGTGTAGGTCTTTGCTGGTGTGTAAGTATGACTTCATCAATTTGCTGTGTCAACAAGTGATCCGGATCTCCCTCAACGCTGTGGACACCATCTCCATTGGAGAATTTGAGTTTCCACCCAAATCCCTTAACAAGTAGGTGTTTCCTTTCTTTAAAGGGGCATTATGGAAGTTTGACAGCCAAAACATGTATAGAAATAATAAATTTCTTTTTCATACATTCTCCTGCAATGCCCTGGTCCTGTAGAATGAGCCCTGGCATTCTTACCGTGATTGCCTGTTTTTCTGGTAAAATCACAGAAAAAGAGAGATGCTCGGGTCGAGCAGGATGCTTCATGCGCGTTCACGCTCAGGCATAGCCCTCCGAACCGTTTTTTGAAAGTTGTTTCAACTGTCATCAAGGATATAAATGTTACAGATACAAAACATATCACTGGCGCTTTAGCTCGTAAGATGTTGGATTTTCGTGCAGAAGACCTGGGTTTGATACTGGATGTGAACAAAGTTTATTTAGTGTATTTTTTACATTAATGATATATTTTTTACAGTAATAAGACGCCCAAATTTTTATTTGAGACTCGCCGAACGGCATTGAATTCACAGATAAAAAAGATGTGGGTTCAACTTTCATTTTGGAACATTTTTTCAAGCAAGGGAAGGGAATGTCTGAGCATGCAGGAGGACTGACCCATCATAAACCTTTGTCGGCTGTGCTGAAGAGAAAGGTACAGAGCCAAATTATTTAATTAATTAGCTGCGCGTTCTCCTGTCCTCTGTCCTCCAGGCGACACACACACACACACACACACACACACACACACACAAAGGGACTGTCTCAGCTGTTATTTTCGTTAAGGAGTGTGCACGTACAGCATGCGCGCCTCGTGCACGAGCCTACTATTGAAGCTGCCGTTACGCTTTTGGCCTGAGGGAGCAATTGCGAGCATAAAAATTAAAAACTCCATAAAGGCCCTTTAAGCATTTCAACAGCAAATGAATGGTTATTATCAGACTTATATCACAACATTATGACTGGTCAGGTGGACAAACAATATAATTGAGTGCATGGAGTCCATGTTAATGGGGCTGAGTATTAGGTCCATGAAGAGCTTTGTATTATAGAGTGGGGTATTACCGGTTTGGACTGGATTCCCACAAAAGCATTTCAATTCAGTGATGCAGCATTGGAGAGGCAGGTGTACACCACAGACTCCTTTTTTGTGTTTCTGA
The DNA here is from genome assembly GCF_043380555.1 of Nothobranchius furzeri. NCBI lineage: Eukaryota > Metazoa > Chordata > Actinopteri > Cyprinodontiformes > Nothobranchiidae > Nothobranchius > Nothobranchius furzeri. The sequence continues at coordinate 32,170,860 of NC_091755.1, forward strand.
GCACTTTTGTGGGGCCAATGACGACTACAGTAGCTGGGGAAGATTTTTGGGTTGTGATTGGTTTGCAAAAAGGCTCAACTAAGATTTAGGTTTAAATGCAGCGTCTGGTTCTGGCAGCAAGGTTGCAGGTTTTTCCCAGCAGATCACCTCAGCATACAGAACCTGTTAGTGGTCGTAATGTTATGACTGGTAATGTTTTATCGAGCTAATTAAGACTTTTAAAGTACTGCCACATTTGCTGAAATCCTTTATTCTTTATTCATCTGTTGTCGGTTGCTGCTCTGCAGAAGAGAGGGCTACGGGATCCGTGTCCAGTGGGACAAACGACCACGAGCTTCGTTCTTGAACCGCTGGAACCCCTGGTCCACAGAAATGCCCTATGCCACCTTCACAGAGCATCCCATGGCCCGTGCTGATGAGAAGGTGGCCTCTCTCTGCCAGGTATCATTAATTTGACCAAATATGGTGGACATGTGTACTGCAAAGACCATTAAACCTTCTCTTGGAGCATTTCTCTTTGGGGAAACATGACTGCACTGAAAGTCTGAGTTGTAAGCTAAAAGACAATGAGCACTATGCAGGTCTTTGATGCATAAACAGCAACAAAAGCAGCTCCCTCAGTCATGGGCCAACTGGAAACAATGGAGTGATTGGTGCTTTAATGGTAAAAGTCATCGTCCTAAACAAAGACAGTGATTCTTCCAACTTGAATCTATTTTTATGACTTTGTGCAGAGTTAGCGCCGCTCAAAGATGCTTTTTATTGACGCTAATCTGTGTTATAACTGGGAATATCCCCATTCCACGCGGTTTACTTCCCCTTTCATAATACAAATGTTACATGTTCATAAAGAGCTGACCCCGCTTTATTTATTCTTCTAAAGTTGGACAACTTCCGAACCCAGCTGGTGCAGGCGGTGAAGAAGGCCCATAAGGAGCACCCAATCCCGGGTCGGGCTAACGGCGTCCTGATCCTGGAGCGACCCCTGCTCATCGAGACGTATCTAGGGATCATGTCCTTCATCAACAACGAAGCAAAGCTGGGCTACTCCATGACACGTGGGAAGTTCGGCTTTTAAATCAGTTGTGTTTATGTTCTACCACTCTGTTCAAAGGAACGCTCCAGATTAAGGTGTGCATCAAGTCCATTACCTGTTCACACCACCTGACGTTGGTGTCACTACTGTTCGATCTGCAGCTGATAAAAGCTGTGCAGACTACGCCTTATGCAGCTTGTAGTCATTTAAAATTAATTGGGGGTGAAAGCTACACTGCTCACTTGAAGCTTCCAGAACTAACGAGATGTTTGAGTTTGGCTGGTTAGATGAAGAATTTCATTAGTTTGTTTTTCTGCAGAAACAACAAAGAGCTCCATCAGATAAAATCCACGAAACCACGTTAAACCACGTTAAACGACATTCAGAATTCTTCTTTAACATGGTTTGAAATTAGAATGGCAACAATTGGAGGTGATTTAGTCATGTGACACGATGGGAGCATTTCAACATCAGTGAGGGGAAAAGGTTGCATAACTATCCTGTAGCTTGTTGTTCTTGCACGTATTTATTTGCTTTGAAGAGAGAGCTAGTGACAGGGCTAGATAAACGTCATTAGGAAACCCTCATTTTTTATCGTTTACTTCCAGGAAAAAAAAAACTCTTAATGGTGTTCAACATTTAACCAGGATTTTTAAGGAACTCTAGTAGTTTTGGTTTGTTTCAGTCTGGCCGTTTAACTGGTTTAGAGCCATTCAAGCTTTAAAATGAAAACGTAACTTCTTTAAATTTCCATCAAAAACAAAGGTCAGGGATCGTTTTACTGGCAAAGAAAGATCTAAACATCTAAAAAGAGACAACTTGGTGTATTTTAGCAGGACTCTTATAAATGGGATGTGACAGGTTTCAGACATAAAAGACTATTTTTTTAACGGTCAGTGTTATAAGCTGATATTCTCAAACAGATCCCTCAAATATCTGCCGGATCCAAATTACGCCTTTTCCTTAAGTTGATGTATCATTTTGATGACACTAACATGTAAAGTAGCAAAGGGTTCGTTTTAAGGTCAGCTGTTAGTGAAGTTGTCCCTTATGCATAAACACAACACGGGTTCATTCCTTCAGGTTAGGAGTTTTTAATGTTCGAATGACTCCGTCCATGTAATCTAGAAGGTGGGAGGAAAGTGAAAATGGTAACATATGAAGACTGCTAATGAGTAAAATGTCTATTATTATTTTATGACCTTATAAAACCTGGAGAATGAAAGCCAAGCTCATTGGAAACTGAAGACATTCGTGTAATAAAGCATGGTTCATCTCAAGTTTTTTCTAGATATAAATTCTGTACTTTTTTCTTTGACATTTCCTTAAATGTTGAACAAGTTTATTTAAATGTTATGTTGTAAAATTTGAGTTCTATAGTGTCTGCACAAGCGTCTAGAACTGGGACGTGGGGGTCAATAAGTGTTGCTGTCCAACCAAAGCTTACAAAATGCTATGCTAAGCTAAAGCGTCGCGTCCTGCACTAATGCATGTTCCTCGCATGTAGTTTGCACAACAGGTTTTTTTTGGTGTTAAATAATATTCTGAGTGAAAATGCAAATGGCGATTATTTAACAGGATTTCATGGAAGCCAAAAAAAGCTTCTTTAGTGATTTTATTGTTTGGAAGTATTTGATGTGAAATTGTCTAAATGCCTCTTTTGTTCTGAAGATTTGCAGCACAGCAGCTACAACGGGAAATAATAAAAAAAGATTTTGTAACATCTCGTATTTTTACAGCAACTCATTCACACCATGTAGTTTAGCTACTATGTATGCTGTCAAACTGTTTTCATTCATTTGAATGTGCAGCCAATCACATGTGAGTAACTTGATTTAAGGAGCGTTGTAGAAAACAAGTTTATTGATCATAACATTTAAATAAAAATACAATGGCATCTATAAGAAACTAAACATTTTCACAGTGCCTGCAACTGGTGCTTCAGTTATTAATATTAAACATACCGGTACTTAGGAATGTTAGACGCAACTTTTCCACATTGTGAGAAAACACACCTTAAAGCTCGCTCTGGAGGTCTCAGAGACAGAACGTAGCTACGTTAAAGCAGCTACACATTTTCAGGAGTGTTTATATTGGTCTACAGCTAAGTACACACTTGATAAATGCAACTACGGTTGGAATCTTTGGATATCTGTCGTGCTTTTTTACTTTTCTTCCTGCTCAGCGTCCATGTAGCACAAACACAACTGGTCCTTTCCCAGCAGGATCAGAAAGTCTCCACTGCAGTGCCAGCTCAGGGACTGGACCTGGAAACCACCTGGTGAGACACAAAGGTTTGTGATCACAATGTGTCAAACATCAAAAGACTCACACCAAGAGCTACCAACAGAAATACTCCAGGAATTCTGAATGAAAAGACAAAACCTCCTAATTATTAGAGTTGATATCACTAACATTACCTTCAGCAGGGACTTGAACTGAAACGCAGCCTCTCGGGGACCAGAGGTAGAGTTTGCTGTTTCCAGTGCACAGAGCCAACCGGGGGTGTCGGGGGTCCCACTGAAAGCAGCGTACAGCTGCTGTCTGCTCCAGCACGGCCTCCAGGCTCATCTTCTGCATGTCCCACACCCACACAGCTGTGGCCATGTTGTCTACAGTCACAGAAATGCACCATCACAGCAGCTCTCTCTAATGACATGTTTCACAACATTTTCCAGTCTCTTTGTTAAGAGGAGTCAATGGTACCAACCATTTCTGGAAGCGAGATAGCGACTGTCTGAGCTGAAAGCCAAAACGGAGACCCCTATCTTGGGATTGGCTCGATCTGGGTCTGGCTTAACCACGGGAATCTGGATAGGCGGTGCACAAATCTCATCTGGATGAGGAAGTTCAGGAACAGACAAAACAAAGTTACCTTCCTGCAGAGAAATTAGTTGAATGCAGTGAATGCAGCGCTAAAACGAACACCGCTGGCATACATTTGCTTTTGGTGTTGAGGAGGGTAGAACCCACTTTGATGTTGTGCTGCAACAGTTCATCACTGGGCACAGCTGGCCGCCGTTCCACCTCCTTATACACGGTCTGAAAAGACGACAGACAGTAAAGGTCATCAATCATTACAATGCATTCAAGACTAATTCTGACGGCTAAATAAAACTCACAGCTTTAGTGTTGTCGATGCTTGCAGGGTGCTCAAACTGAGCTATTTTACCCCATGTGATGTGATTGAGAATGCGCACCTGAAATGAATGAATTTCATTTGAATTTCTAAAGAACGGGTACTCATGATATAAAAAACAAAAGTTTTGCAGGATCAATACTTTCTCATCATAGCTGCCGATGGCCAGGAACTGGCTGCTGGGGCTCCAGGACACACACTTTACACCCAAGGACCACTCATAGGCACTGTAGGTCGACAACAAGCGGCCGTCCAGAGAGTACAGCAACACTTTATACTGGGGAGGAAGCACACACCACCTAAACCATGGAGTTGTTTGGCATTTAACCTTTAATTTGAACTTAGATTTCAGAAATACGTCTGAACTTATAGGGAAAAAAAACTATAGGATACGTACAAATGTATGTTAGTAAAGTTGTTCTGCTTCCTTTTTGTTTAGGTGTTAATGTGGGACAACAGCTTCAACATGCGTCCTATATGGTGATGCACTACAACAAGGTATAAATTCATTCATTCATAATGTAGTTGCATGAGCCCAAAGGAAAGCTAACCTCTAGACAGCTGTCCCACACCGCCAGCACACAGCCGTTGGGAGACCACTCCAACCCCGACAGGTCCTGAGTTTCAGTCTCAAAATTCTGTGAATTACATTAAACGTTTTATTTAAACAACAGAATCACATTAAGAATATAAACATTTATATTTTAAAATCAAATAATTAGGACAAAGAATATTTAAAAATGAATTCAATTCAGTTCAGTTTATTGATCAAGTACCAATTCACAACAAGAGTCGTCTCCAGACGAGAATCTAGACCGTAGGTTGTCAAAGCAAAAACATTTTGCTCTGCATGTCGGTCTAGCCACGCTCCATTAGAACCTCAGCTGGTCTAACATTGGCCTGAGCAGTATTGTGTTATACCAATCACAGCGCTGTATCGGTTTAGTGGGCGGGATGGTGGGAAGGAGCGGAACAAGATGGCGACAGCTTGTTTGAAACAGCTTTGGACTATTTAGACTTGGGCTTTTCTTTGAGGCAAGAGCAGATTCTTGAATCCTTATTTAGAAAAACTATATATTTGCGTCTTCTTCCAGGGTATCTGCAGGTTTAAGGGAGCCAAATTTAAGACTTTTTAAGACCTCATTTAAGGCCACTTTCACCAAATTTAAGCTATTTTTAAATTAAATTTAAGCTATAATTTCCAGCTATTGCCTGGAACCGGTGCTAACCACGTCGTAAATGTGGGATTAGCCATCCAGTTACCATTAATGTTGCACTTCCCCATGGCGCAAACTCCCACTAGCATGCTCATCTAAAAATAGCCCCCTTTCACAACCAACTGAATGTGTACGGTTCCGCTTACCCCAATATCGTACACAAAAAATACTGAACTAACTAGAAATTCATGAACATTTTATAGAAATAAAAGAATCTTGTTTATTGGGTCTTTGGTAATTTAAGACCTTTGGAAACTATTTAAGGATTATTTGTCATTTTTAAGGATTTTTAAGGCCTTACATTTGGAAAAGCAAATTTAAGACTTTTTAAGGACCTGCAGCTACCCTGTTCTTCATCCGTGTATGGCGTACTGCCTCGTTGACACATCCGTAGCAGAGAGGATGTCATGTTGTTCGTTGTCCAAGAGCATAAGGAGACAGTTTGATAGACATCCATAGGTTCGGCCCCACGACAGAGCTCTGTCTATATATCCACATATATAGTCTAGCTTGCCAGGCTAACTTGTGCATTGCAGTTCATTATTCCCATTAGTCATTAGTTTCCTACCTAAGGAAACCCAACAGATTGCATCGAGTCACTGACTTGTTTTGTCAGTGACTCGACAGCAATCCCCAAACTAAGCAAGCATGTAGTGACAGTGGAGAGGAAAACTCCCCTTTAACAGAGAGAAACTTCCAGAAGAACCTGACCCAATAGCAGATTAACTACTGGTTGGACTTTCTACATTAACTCATTCACTGCCAGAAAAGCCCTTCGCTGCCAGCGTTTTTCACCGTTTTTACTGTTTAAGAGTCACAGAACGTAGCACTTTATGATGATGTCAACGCCAAAACTACCAAAACAAAGCGGAGACTCACCTGCGTTTCTAGCGTTATCTGTTGTGTAATAATCCGTTGTCGAATTGTGATCGGCAGAAGCTTTTCCGGTTCGCGCCTCACTTTTTTTACAGCAGTGGCCCAAAATGATCTCCTAACACATGATTTTCTGTTTCCTGATCACGTGACGTACGTGGATGAAGATCGGCTTTAGAGCTGAGATGTTTGTTCTCACGGAGCGGGGGCTCGTTCTCACGCCCACACAGTAAAAAAAATGCCAAAGACGAATTTAGTCATCATTGGCATTGAACGGCTGGATTTAATATGACGACTTTTCTCGTCAATGGTTGTGAATGATTTAAAGAATAATGTCCAATACTAAACCAAAACAACTCTAAAACGGTCCTAAATGCTTGACTTACTGAAGACAAACAGGGTCTCAATCAAAAATTGCCAATTACCCCGTAAGTATCTGATCCTTGACACCAGGCATGAAAGCACAGGTGATTGTTTTCTTTTTCATTACAACAATAAACTACATTATAAACGTTTTAAAGACCTACCCTGAGTAAATGCCAGTCTTCGCACACAAATATACTAACGTAGTCTTTGCAGTCACGGCGTTCAGCCAAGGCCATGTAGCCTCCATCTTTACTGAAGTCTATACCTGTGTGAAGAAGACGCAATTAGAAAAAGCAGCAACAAGGTTGATATTTTCCATTGTTTCGACCACTGGCTCCTGCAGGTAATTACGACTTTAAAGCATTTTACTTATTCTAAATAATAATTTTAAACGACAACTATTGTTTCCAGCTGCCGTCACACCCTTGCAGAAACCCACGAGTCACAAGCTGAAATTATCCATAGGGTAACAGATTTACTTTACTGGTTCTAGTTTAATATTGTGTCATGATGAGTTACAGCAAACTCTTAGAAACGTTCTGATTTTTAAAGAAGATAATCTGACCCTCTTGTGTCGGCATAACAGCTGCTTCTAGGTAACTTTAGTGATTTATGCTTCCGTTTACTGATTTAATTAATACTCAAATGTGGATTTTCCACAGTAGAATCCTTACATATACTAATGTTAACATCTCTGTGCATTAAGTGGCAAACAGCCTCTGTCTACGCTGGTAAAACACATTAAATCACACTCTCCTATGCGTTCCATCCCATGTAATTATCTGATTCTTTGGCACCATAAAGTCTGCGGCATGCAGCCATCATGGCCAAATCGTTTATATGACAGTCCTGGAGATAAACGCATTGCAGAGGGGCATCGTATTACACGTGGAAAATGAGGAGAGTCTGGGACAATCATATTTCCACTAGTTGCTGACAGGTCTGTTATGAAGAGCATGCCCCATTTACTGGAGAGGGACACAGCTGTCAGCAGAGGGGACCAGAGTCTGGACACATATTCTGGGCTGTGCCGCAAGGTAAAGAGCCGTTTGTGATTAATGAGGCACGCCAAGGCGCTCAGCTGACCCTGTCCTCAGGTACTCTGGTGGTACATGCTCTTTATAATCATAATACCATCCTCATACTCACCCTTCTGACACGCTTTGGGATACTTCATGTAAGACACCGCTTTAGTGCACAGGGACCAGACGGTAACCCTCAGCTGTCACGGCAACAGAGGAAAGAAAAAATGTTAACCAAAGACACGAATAATTCACAGTAAATAGAATTAAACTTTCTACACATCATCATGTGTCTATCAGCAAACCCAACATGGACCGGCCTGCACTTAAAGTGTTTGTAGATGGGCTGTTGTGTTGAGTAGAAATAAAAAACACTGATGCAGTCTGGAGTTTTCTCCCTTTCAGGAACTACATGACTTTTGTAGAAATGTGTGTGTCTTACCCTGCACTGCGTTTCAAATCTAGGCAATACGTCGATTTATTTTTTGCTAAGCCCGTCTCCCATCCTGTAGAGCCCCGTGTAATTTGAATTGAGCGCTGTTCAGCATTAATTAAGTTAGACATCCACTTGCGTACAAATGTCGTTCACAAGCGTCTGAGGTCGTACCTAAACTGATGTAGAGTTGGTGACATTTCTTACGGATGAGTACATTTAAAAAAATAAACGAACAGCATGATTTACAATTATAAAACTGTGTTGGAGCTTTGTTGCTCAACTAGAGGTGTGCACTGACAAACATTAAGTAGTAGATCTAAAATGTAAAATATTAAAAGCAGAGCTTACGATGTAAGCATATGCAAACATATGTGGTGATGTCAGCAGTCTTTTGTTGCTCTAGGTTCTTCATAGCCTTCACTGACCTGAACTTTCATTTGCCATGTTTAATTTCACCTAGTTGTTGGAGAAAGCAGGACCTCACGGACATAATACACATTCTCCTAAACGATCATTCAAAAATAAATGCAAAAAAGGTCTTTTTTATTCATAGTTAAATTTAAGTTCCCTACAATACCAATTACAGGTCTGGGATAATGAAGCAAACAAATAAATAAGTATACGTGGAAGAAAAAAAAGAGGTTTAGTCATGTGTTTATGTTTGTTTTTAGTGACATCGATTCATTGGTTTGGAGTTTTTATCAGAACAAATTAATAAACATAAATCACATATTCAGCATCAGGATGTTAATCTTTACGTTTTGGTCTTGGCAAACAGCTGCGGAGGTTCTGTAATAACAGCTTTCTGGACTTCCCCTCAGACAATCTGCCATGACAACCAGGGTCAACACTGCTCAAACACCCACACACTCGGATGCTTCGAATCCGCCACATAGGGGATGCAGAGTGATCATCGTGACCAGCAGGGAGTGTAACTTTAAACTTGATGCAAAAAAGTGCTGTAAGGGAAATAGGTGGGAGATGTTTTTCCATGTGGGGCCATTTGCAACTAGATCCTTGGTTGGTAAAGCTGCAGTTAGGATGTAACATACTTACTAATGCTGAGTAGGTTGGGACTTTAGTGGTGTGAAAATATGAAATGTCTACCTTCTTTAATCATAACAAGTTTGATTATAGATTACAGCTACTGACAGAAATCTAACAGGTCCTGCTCAACCATTATTTTAAAGCCTGTCCACCTGAATCCCAGAGATTTGTCACGTACATTGCATCCTGCATGAGCTAATCTGTTAGCATTCAAGATCGGAGCTACCTAAAATCTTTATTAAGCATTTCTAATACTACAATCTCATCATTTTACCAATAAAAATAGAGCTTCTCATTGGGGTAAGGAAACTATTGTTAGACGTCTCGGTGCACCAGTCGCCTACTTTTATAGTTCACAGTAGCCATATTGCCAATGGCGATACATGTAAGCAAATCTTCAGCTGTTCCAGCCAAGGCTGCTACTGCTAATCTGATCCCAACAATGTAAAATAAAACAAATAAATAAGTATTCAAGAAGTCACCCAGGGCTGTTGACCAACCTTTTTCCACTCTTGGTTCTTCACCTCTCAGCTGGTGAAGCAGGATTAACGTGGATGTTCTGAATGGCATTACGCGAGGTCCTCGGATAAATGATCGGAATCCAAACAGAAGAGGACACCGGCTAAGTTGGTGCAACGGGACTTTCTAGTAAATCGTGTATTAGGAGCCGTCCGTAAATAACCCTTTTGTAACTTCTACAAAAACAAACCAGGTTAAACCCAACTTTTACGAAACAGCTTTCAGTATAATTTGAAGAAGCTGCTTTGGGATTAAATATTACGCACCAGGTTATAAAAAAATCTGAATGATTAGAAGATTTTAGACAGATCAACTCGGAGCCAACTAAGCAGATTTACCAGCACATAGACAGACAAACACTTACACAAAGGCGTGATGCAGACCCCAGGCAGCTGTCACTAAACAAGTTAATATAGCAGGCTGTTTATGAGCGAGGCTGAAACCTAAGCCCAACACCAATGCCAACGTTAATGAAAGTTAGAGATGGGGTGAAGAGAAGTTCAGTGGGTCCTCTGGCTAATTTGAAACAATTATCTGCTTTCCCTGGCTTCACACTGGCAACCCTTCCAGCTAAAGTATGTCAAGGAAGTCAAGAAGTTAACTATGTAAGTCAGGAAGTACAGCAGCGAAATACAAGTTGAGCTAACAAGCACCAGTTCCTGAACTATTTAAAAAAACACATAACACTACAAACAAATTTAGTTAATAAAGATCCATCAGAAAACATGTTTGTTACCCTTCAGTCTACTGTTCCCTCTGAACTGCTAAAGCAATTCAAGTTCGTTTGTTATAGCATTTTTCCAACACAATGGCAATTCAAATAGAAGGCACTGATGATAAACACACCCACAACTTAATTATACTCCATCCACAGATAAATACTAGGGATGTTCAATATTAATGGTCTAACATTAATGTTGGCATTAAAATTTAATAACAGAAAATTTATTTTCACTCTTTTAGTTGTTGTCGTTAGCTTCAAGGGCAACATGCCGATTATCACTTGTAAGTCGCTTTGGACAAAAACGTCTGCTAAATACATAAACATAAACATAACAACTTTTAAATATCACACACATCTTATACATCAAACTCTTCAGCTACTTCTCCTTTCTCACAAAATGTAAAAATATGACAGCTCTGAGGTTAATTATCTGAGATATTTTAGGTTATTTGGCACAAACTATGAAGTAGAAATTTGCCCAGTGTAGTGAACGTACGCTGTCGTCACAGAATGTAGCTACATGTAGCTAGACAGCTAACAAAGCACAAAAACAAAAACAAGAATCTTCACCCAAGGCTAGTTTTTTTATTTAAAGATCTTTAGAAATGTTTAATACCATGGTTGCAATTAGGGATTTAAGAAAATATCGATACAGCAATGTATCACAATATTTTTCCAGTGATATTATATCAATAATCAAAGGTCGTATATCAAATTTTTGGCAGAATTTACATGCAAACATTTGTGTATTTTCTTTTCTTTTTGTGCAATTCAAACGCCAACGGCTAGTTGGCAGCAGTGTGCAATAGGTTGTGTTTCTACTATTGAAATGTAAATCCTTCTGTTATGGTTCAGATACCTCATGTTAAACATGATAAGTATCAGTTTGGACTGTTTATTGAATACTCCTACATAGGGCCGGGCGATATGGCCTAAAATCAAAATCACGACATATTGAGGATTTCACCTCGATAACGATAAATGGAAGATAACTACAGGTATGCGCAGACACAAAAGTTGTCCACTAGATGGGACTGTCACATGGTACGTGGAGTCATATTTTTATGTGAATCAAGGTGGTACAGCTTCTTTAAGGGACATGAACATTGTCAATCTACACACATCTTTTCATTTTTTTTTATTATCAAATTTATTGACATGGGAATAATTATCTCGATAAGAGTCAGAAATTTCAAAACCGATAAATTTTTGATTTATTGCCCAGCCCTACTCCTACAATACATTCAGTCTAAAACTATTGTTAATAACGTCTGACTGAATGTATCGCAATTTATCGTGATACATTGCATACGTATCGTATCACAAAAATTTCACCAATACAGATCCCTAGTTGCAATACACAGAAATAAAACAATACATTAATAACTAATATACACATGTTAGCATCACATTTAGGGAAAATGAGACTAAGCTGCTAAATATGGCACTTTTTCTGTAGTTGTTGTCATATTGCACAGAAAATGTTTCAAATGTAAGAATGTTTGATAGGAGATTTATGATGTTAGTAACCTAAATGTTTTAGTTTTTCTTTTATATGAGACACAGCATATATCAGTATCAGAAATTAAGAGTCAACAATATCAAATTTTTGTTTAAAAAAATGACTAAATTGAGCATCTCTAATAAAAATAAAAGCAATATTTATATTGAAAGTGACTTTTTAGGAAAAAATTATAGAATTCTTTGATGCAACTCAAAGGCATTTACGTACCAGAGCTAACGAGAGGCTGACAGAAATTTGCCTCAATAACAAGCGACAATCGATTTATTAGGGAATGACGTCTGACCGTCACACCCCTACATTACAATAACAGTAAGCTGCTCAATGACGTGATAATTAAGGCTCAGTCATGAGCCCGTAAACCAGTGTGGCTTCAGCTGTTGTTTACTAGTTAAAAATGTCCTTGTTTTTTGGACGATGCAAACAGACACAGAAGAAACGCTCGTCCTGTTTGCACCCTCTTCCAAACCAGACACACTGGGTTGTTGCTCCACAGCACCTGTCGATGAGTTGTGGAGTCAGGTTCAGCCTGACTGACATGGCCTAGCATGGTGCCCCGTCATTTTCCACACGCCGCGAGAAATGCTGCTGTGTCTTCTCACCCCTTACAACACATGCTTGCTCTGGGGTGGATATAAAACCGGAATACGGAGGCACACAAGATAACTAAATACGTCTTTATTAGTCTGAGTGGACGTTTGCAGGCTTCCATAAACTGAACTCAATCCCTCTTGGGCTGTTTTTGGAAGCTGTATGAGCTACAAATACTTATTTCTGTGGAAATGTTTTAAAAACCACAGACCCAGATCACAAAAGTGTATATGTTTCATGTATTTTTGGCTGTGTTACGCCTCTGGGAAAGGTACGATAAATGATCATATAACCTCAGCAGAGTTAAATAGATATGTCAAACAGTCCCTGGTAGTTAGAGTACTGAAATAAAACATACCTGGTGAGTATACTTCTGTTATGTAACAAAAAAGGTTTTAAAAGTTTTAGCTGGGAAGCCTAAACGCTCCCATGCCGCCGACTCAAACAATGCAGGTGGTATGGCTGGAACAATAAACAAATCAATTAATCATACAATAGATGAAAATGAACTCAATTTTTCCAGCCTCGATATATCGAGGGTCTGTTTTATTGTTTTCTAACAGAGAGCCATTTTTTTATTATTTTTTTTGTTTTGTTTTATTTTTTTATTTAGAAGTTCTGGACATTTCGATGTTAAATCAAAGTTTCATTGTTGCACTTTAAAACCAGGAATGGGTGGCTTGCCAACGCCGGGTCGGGAGAGAGGTCCTACCTCAAGTGGAGGACTTTAAGTATCTCGGGGTCTTGTTCACGAGTGAGGGTAGGAGGGATCGGGAGATCGATAGGCGAATTGGTTCAGCGCCTGCAGTGATGCGGACGCTGAGCCGATCTGTCGTGGTGAAGAGGGAGCTGAGCCAGAAAGCCAGGCTCTTGATTTACCGGTCGATCTACGTCCCAATCCTCACCTATGGTCATGAGCTTTGGGTAATGACCGAAAGAACGAGATCGCAGAAACAAGCGGCCGAAATGAGTTTCCTCCGTAGGGTGGCCGGGCTCAGCCTTAGAGATAGGGTGAGGAGCTCGGACATTCGGGAGGGACTCTGAGTAGAACTGCTGCTCCTCCGGATCGAAAGGAGTCAGTTGAGGTGGTTTGGGCATCTGGTCAGGATGCCTCCTGGACGCCTCCCTGTGGTGGTGTTTTGGGCATTTCCTGCCGGCAGGAGGCCCCCGGGTCGACCCAGGATACATTGGAGAGGTTACATCTCCAATCTGGTCCGGGAACGCCTTGGGGTCCTGCCGGAGGAGCTGGTGGAGGTGGCCGGGAGAGGACGGTCTGGAGCTCCCTAGTTGGGATGCTGCCCCCCGCGACCCGGACCCGGATAAGCGGAGGAAGACGACGACGACACTTTTAAGGGTGTACTTGCATTATTATGATATTTTAATTTTATATGTGATTATGTTGGTCTCGATAATGTCGACAATAATATCATTTATCAATCATTTGCTGGACAATACATAGTCCAGCAACATTTGTTATGGTCCCGGGCCTAGCAGCTGTGCTTTTCTCGTTTGGATTGAACAGGTGGCACCTCAGATCTTCACGTTAGCGGACCACGTGCGTACTGAACCTTAGAGGTCTGTGCGGATTATGGCTCAACGATGATCCGTTGAACTCCGAACAAAAGTCACAATACATGAAAATATGCAGAATAAAGAACAATTTTGTTTGCATATCTCCTGTTTTAAACTGGGTGTTTCCATCACTGCAGCGCTCTTGTTTTAACAGAAGACAATTGGGCTCAGATTTGAGGACTTGTTGACGTCAGATTTATGGCTCCGGTCGGGAACTTTAGTCAAGCTGATGAAATCACGTCTTGTTTAAAGTGACAGTGTGTATTTTTCCTGGCGATAGATGGCAGTAGATATTTAAATCTTTGCAAGCAAGCTGTATTTTTTGTTGGGAGTAAGACCTGACCAATGGATGCCCATTAGGGTCAAAAAGCTCCGGGAAGCGCAAACTTCGGCAAAATGACAAGCACATAGGGTTGCCATGGTGTGAAAATTTAACCTCACGGTTATCGTGACCAAAATTATCACAGTTTACGGTATTATCGCAGTATTTTCTTAAACGTGTTACATTTTCAGACAACTAAATAAACCCTGTATATCAGGAAAATATTGTCCTCAGTTTGTGTCTAAATTTTGCCTAAAATGTGTGATTTTGTAATTATGTTGTTTATTTGTTTACATTTTTCCCCTTTAGTCTTTAAAATAGCAATATTTGCCCATAACTTCTTATTTTTGTCTGTTTGATGTCATCATTTTAAAAATATTAGATCAGATGATACTCAGTACTCAAGTAGCCTTCTAATCAGATACTTTTTTTACCCTTACTTGAGTAATAAACCCTATATGAGGAAAATATTGTTCTCGGTTTGTGTCCTTCCAGTGAGCTTTGTAGATTTGGGAAAATGTCATCAGGCAGTAATCGTTGTTAAATTCATAATTATTCTTGGAGAGAGACCAACTCTCATCTGCCCCTGGGAGCCCCGTAATGCATAGCGTCATTTCAATATGGGGGTGTCCGCGACACGGTTAATATGCAGGTAGCGGCGCTGCGGCTGCTTTATATAGCGACTCGTTGCATTCTCCCTCAAACCAAATCCTCAGCTCACGCATTTTAGCTAAAACGCTAACGTTAGCTTGCCTTGCGTTGACTGTAGAGTTGTGGGTGATGGTCACGCAGATGTGTCATGAGATTTGAAGCATTGCTGCCTTTCACAGACACTTTTTCTGCACGTGCTGCAAACAGGATAGCCGTCTTCTATCAACTGTCCCTTGGCATTCTTCAAATATCCCAAAAAATGCCCATACTTCCCACTTTGTCTTCGTTGACGGATAATAAATGTCCTGAGCGCTGCCGTCTCCTCCTTTGGCCACTATTTCAGCTTTAGCTTCAAGAACGTTTTGGCTGTAAACAAGAAAGTGTGCATGTGCCGCCGGTAACTTCAGCAGATGATACGGTGGCTGGTAAGGGTCACCGCGCCATAAATTACTTGGGACACGGTAAACCCACCGAGATTTTTTTTTTAAAACAAAACGGTTATTATTTTTGTCAACTTTTTTACCGGGGTTTACCGCTACACCGGTTACCATGGCAACCCTACAAGCACATTAGACTCCCTTTCAACACTGGCAACAAGTGAAGAGGTAAATGTGTAAAACAACAACGTTTGTGTATGGTGACATTTTGTAACAGTTTCTTACAAATCAGTAAACGCATTTTGTCCTGAAGGGCTCCCATAGAACGAAAAATTGCATTGAGACTTAGACCTGCTCCCATGTATTTTAGACCTGATTTTTATGATTATGTTATGAAGCCGACAATATTTTTCAACTGCTGGGCATCATTTCATACATTTTCAACAACATTTTGATTCATATTTACAGAGACTAACAGCAGAAACTACATGTTGTCAGTTGTTTGGATGACCGCTACTGAACACCTCTGTCTCTGCAACTAACTTGAATCTGTTTTAAGTTGCCGACTCAATTTTTTTGCCATATAACATGATTAAAATAATTTCATTGGGAATAATGGGGCACGTGCGCACAGCAGAAATGTCTAAGAAGTACTTGAGACCCATGTTTGACAGGACGCTAACAGGGGGGAAGGAATGAAATCAGGCAGAATACATGCAGGAGGGGAGGGGTGTCCGGGCAGTCAAGAAAGGCTCTGGTGTCTGGCTATTTTCAGGTCCCCCCTCCTTACGGGCCAGCAACAGTTGAAACCAGACAAGCGTATGCATAAACAACACTTCTGTGTGTCTGAACGCATGCACACATGCACCAACCACCTTCACACTTACATGGAACTCAGTGGTGTTGAGAATGTGACGTCCGTCCGGACTCCAGCGTGAGGAGACTAGTCCGATAGAGCCCTCATCTATCTTACAGTGCCAGTCCGGCTGTTCCAGCGACCACACCTGGAGGGAAAAAGAAAAAGACGGAGACAGGGCAGAGAATGATAAACGAACAGTAGTGACTGAGAACTTCTCTCGTGCACATCCTGTCATTTCAAAAACTCCATTTTAAATTTAAGAATCAGAAAACATGAAAGACTGGCACTGGATATCCACTCAAAGGTAAGATGCTTGCACTGTAATGAGTGTAACACTAACTGCAAAGAAAACCTCAAACCTTACAGATTATTTTGAATTTACAGGGATTTTTATTTGATCATTTAAAATAAAAACAAAAACTTAGATCATATTAAGTTTCTTTGTTAAAAGTTTTAATGAAAATTTTTGATGCGAATTAAAAATTGGTACAGAAAACCTAACACACTCTTATCATGTGTGAGACACTTCATGTCATAAACATAACAGCCAGGTCCCAAAAGTCTAAACTTTTGGATTTTTTATCATTTAGCAAATTATTACAGTTGATAAATAATAATCTCTTACCAATTGTCCTCATCCATATGAATAAACTATATGTTGTTTCCTTTATTTCATAAAATAACACAAAACACTGAGATGATTGAAACACTACCAAGACTGGCATACCAAATACAAAATGTCTTATTTAATTATTTTTTTAAATCATGTAAGAGACAACTTTCACACTTTTGTTTCTATCAGGATTTGAATTATTTTTATATCTTTGAATGAAATTTAAAAAGAATAACAACTTTACCACGAACTAAAGAATTAATTGTGTTATGTATCTTGTGTTTGCAGAATCTACATCATTTTAATACTAAATGTACAAACCATATGCAAAATTAGGATATATTATCAACATGGTGTTAAAATGAATGCACTGCTGTAGTATTTTTGCCAAAATAAAGACAAAATTCCCTTCATTGGTGATTAATCCTTTAGAATGACAACAAATTTAGCTCATAATATTTGTCTGCAGGAAAATGTTATATAATGATTGACTTGTGATTTGTGACTTACCTGTATCAGCCCCCTCTTGTACATCGCACAGAGAATAAACAGAGAGTCAGAGGACCATTCCATGTGGGATACTTGATCCAAGCAGGTGTAGAGATGCAGGATTTGCAACGTGCTCACATCTCGCACCACTAGCCTGTACTGTACACAGGTAGCCTGAGCAGAGCAAACAAAAGAGTCAGAAAAAAATGCCACTACATAGATAAACGTGTATTTCAGGTTATTTGTTACTTACCAAATATTTTCCATCTGGGGACACTTTGCAAAGCTGATTTGATTGTTTAAAAAGCTCAGAAAAATTCATTTTGTTTCCGCAGGTCTTGCTATAAAAAGAGAAAAGCACAGTTTTAATCATCCTTTATGATAAACACATCCTCACAGGACAAATTAGCTGCTGTAGTTTCCACATACGACCACATGAAGGCGAGGTACGCCAAACAAAGAACTACCCAGTAACCAGGAGAACGCTGAATAAACTTACTGTCGTAATACACAGAATACTTTAAAATTAAACTTTGCTAATAGCTGAAGCTATAATAGTTTGTTTACAAACGCAATGCTAGCAAAAGGAGAAGATACGGATAGTCTAACTCAACTAGCAGAGGCAGCATCCAATAAAAAACTAATCTCCTCGGTATAAGTTGTTTGACTTGCTCCTTGCTTTGTTATTATTGACATATTTAACAGCTGGACAGGAAGAAGTGAGAAACGCACGTAAACCCTTCGTAAGGCCAACTGTTGAGCAGATGTCACTGGGCTAGTAAAGTTAGCATTGAGCGCTAATGCAAGCTACGCAGTCGAACTTTTTAACTAAACTTACCTCTGACGTCAACAGCAGGAGTTCTTCCGCCAAAAAGTGAACCGTACGAAGTTCCACAAGCCATTCAGAAACCTATCATCCACAGGACAGCGTAGGATTCATGTTAATCCAACTGTTGTTGGGACCGTTTGTATGAACAGTGTTGTCCAATCAGCGTGTTGACTGTGACTCGGTGCATCCTGGGTAATGTAGTTTACAGTGCACACTGGTTGACCTCTGCGTCAGTGTCAATGTGCGTGAGTGTAACAAGTTTAGGAGTATTTTATATAATATAATATAATGTTTGTTTTTCTTATTAGTGAAATTTATTTTTATTTGAGGATGTTTTAAACTTTAGGCTCATATAGATTTAATCTGATTTTAATATTATTGAGTTTCTTTCATTATTTATTGTATATAAATGGGATTTTCAAAATACCAAGCTGATTTGTCGTCTATTTAGGAAACACGTTTTTTTGTGTGTTTACATGCTTCCAAAATATTTTATCTCCCAGTCTGATAAAGGTTTCCCGCTTATGTGAGGCCAAACCGCGCCGCCTCTCTTCTCTGTGCAAAAAAAAAAAAAAAAAAAAAAAAAGCAGTTCTTCTCCTCCTCCTCATCCTCGGTCTCCTTCAGCCATCCCTTCTCTGAAGAGCATGCAAATCAGTTTTTCCCTTGTTTCCGGTTATTACTGCTTCTGCGAAAAGTCAATTAACTTCCGCTACTCTTATCAAACGTAGGCTGAGTTGAGTCGATTTATGCTTTTTGTTGTTGTTTCTTCATGTTGCAATTTTTATGGAGGGTCACTCTCTTGGCATGTTCGATAAACAGACAGGTGTTCAGCGCAACATCATTCCCGAGTGTTTGGACTGGAATAAGAATAATCTTCAGGTAGGCCCGTCCGTTTATAAAGTAATTTAAATTCTTAAAACGTGTTTTAAATAGATTATATGTTTTGTAACATCCGGTTATTTTATTACGAAATAAAATTCATGGCATTAGGTTAAATTTTTTATATAATGTGTTGTATTTGTTGTCAGAAGTAAAATAAATTCATATAAAGAAAAAAATCGTTACGCTTCATCGTGCGCTCAGGTTTTTTATATGTTTGTATTTTTTTTATTATTATTTTTTACTTATTTGTACTGTATAGTTTATTATTCATTTAGTTATTTTCGGCTAACGTGTGACTTTTTCATATATGTATTTTTTTTTTGTTTGAAGGAATTTATGAGAGGTTTAACGCCAAGCTCCAAATAGATTGACAACAATCTGTATTATTTTGAATTAAATTACCCACTTGGGCCTATGAGAAAGAGAAAATCTAAAACAATTTTCTAAATTAATTTATTTTCATTGGAGAGTTTCTTTGCACACAATGGCCCCAGGGAAGGCTTTGTGCGTGTATGAACTATTTGTTGTCATGGGTGCTGTAACCCTGGAGTGGAGACGCAAAATGGAGACAGGTGAAATCTGCAGAAGCCCAGATTAAAATTTAATTGTTGTGACATTTGCGAAACTTTCCTTTAGGCCGTGTTTTGTATGATTAACATAGCCGTGTAGACTGGTCTAATTAAAGGAAATAAGAATATTTTTTGCACATTTTGACCATTTATTCCGCAAATGTCTTTTAATTAAGAATCCTGTTAATTGTGGCATGGTCAAGTCCATTCTTAACATTATTTTAATATTGTCTTCAAACAAGAATCACGACTTCAACCCCTCCCCAAAAAACATATTCCTTCATTCGAGGCGCCAGAAAGCAGCGGAGCAGCGGGAACGCGCAGCTGCTGCAGCCAGGATGAATTGCGCGTTTGGTCGACTACCTTAAAGAACATTAGATCTGTTTAGACCTCACTTGCATGTTCAACAGTCACACCACTTTCAACACTAGGCTTCATATCTCCAATCGATTCAGTTCAGACCTCTGTTCTGTACAGATAATCTTTCACCGATATTGACCCAATGTCACTTTCTGAAAAATATCTATAAGTTAGTTATGCATTTATTTATTTATGTATGCATGCATTACAGCATGCTTCATTGTACTCGTGCATCTTTGCCATAAGTTTTTTTTTCTTCTGCGAAGTCCTGCAGAGGGGTGGGTTACTAAGGAGACGTCACGCTGTTGCGCATGAATATGAGCTGCTAAACTTTTACGACCAAATGCACGTTGTGGTGATTCTCCTTCTCTTGTTCCTTCTCTGAGCTTCCTGAAGCTGCCATCCTGAGCAGTGGGCCCTATGCTATGTTAGTAGGGTCTTTGTTTTGAGAGATGATTGGATGATGTGAGGTTCTGACTCCGAGGAGGCGAAGCTTCCCCTCGGATTGAGATGATGAGCGATGCAGGTCTGGGCACGCTCAGGCCCCCTGGTGCTTTGTGCCATCTCGCTGGGGCTGCATGAGTGTGATCACACCTGGATGAAAGTGTGTGTGTGTGTGTGTGCGTGCGCGCGCGTGCGTGCGTGTGTGCGTGTGCGCGTTTAACTTTATCCTTAAACTTAAAACAAAACTTGTTTTCTTAATTCAAACTTTTTGAGCCTTTTATAATGTTTTAAATGACCAAATCACAGAATATAAACAAAGATCTTTTCATGTTTGCAGAGTGATCTGCCCTTCACCAGACTACACATCCTTTAAGATGTCCCAGTCCACCTTAACAGAAGAAGGAGGCAACTATGAGCACCTGTGGAGCTCCCTGTAAGCACCTGCTGTCCACCTCTAGCCACACCTCCACTAAGACACGTTTATTATCATTTGCCAGTTTTTAAATGAGCATAATTATTTTATTCTAAACGGTAGTAATAACAGCTGGATTGTGCTTGATGCATGAGATCGAATACACAATATTTAATTTTTTCCTGTTTAAACCAAAAGCACCCAAATGTATTTAAATGTATTTATGTACTATTGCTAAATAAACTGTCCGAGTTGAAATGCACACCTTATTTCTGTTGTCTGTGACACAGATTTGCACACACACACACATCTAATTTTCCTTTTAAATCGGTCACATTTATGATGATTTTGTACTCGCTACATGATCACAGAGAACCAGACAGCACCTACTTCGAGCTCCCTCCAAACAGCCAGCGAGGTGAACATGCAGTGCCCTCCACGAGTACGCCAGCGAATCACAGAAACAGTGCAGAGGTCTCCATGGATGTCTTTCACATGAGAGACATGAATGACAACGTAATGGTAAGAGCAACACTTTTTTATTTTTTATTTTATTTTACAGAAATAATGTATTAAGAGTTTTTCTTCAAACACACATTCAACACCCTACCCCCATTCATTTATGTCTTTCTTCCCTCCAGCACTAAAATGCAATCCCTCTAGTTTCCCTCTCCTCTGCAGATTTTTCCCTCTCTGTTTCTCTGTAGGGACTGTTGTGTGTGTGTGTGTGTGTGTGTGTGTGTGTGTGTGTGTGTGTGTGTGTGTGTGTGTGTGTGTGTGTGTGTGTGTGTGTGTGTGTGTGTGTGTGTGTGTGTGTGTGTGTGTGTGTTGGAGGATTCATGAAATCCCAAGTTGACCCTTTGCTGTTCCACAGAGCCATCTGTTAGTGTGTCTGCGTGTGTGCATGTGCATTGAGCATGCACGGGAGTTTGCAGGTGCACGCACAAGGTTGCACACTAAAAAGGAACTTCATTTGTGAAAAAATACACATCCTTTCTGGATCATCTCTCCGATATAATAAGATCAACAACACCTCGGTGTTGTGCTCCTCAAATCTTGACTATTGGTTGTCATCTTTAAGTGGGCAAGCCCAGGCCTGCCTGGGTGGTTAATGAATAGTCATGAAAGAAAGAAGATAGAGGCGGTGCAAGCATTTGTTGTTAGATGCAGGGGAGGCAAAGAAGGCCAAGTGAAGCAAAAGGAAACAAGAGGTCGGGTATCTTTCATCCTCCATCATGTCCCGCTGCTCGGTAGAAATGTCACCTGGTTGCTCAGACCTCAAGACCAACATGCCGCAGAAGCATCAACAAAACATAATCGATGCTTGAGGGGTCTTGAGATGCTTTGCGATGTGGTAAGTGAAAATGCATTTAACGTTTGGCATCATTGTGTTTAGAACTTGTGTTTTGTGCAGCTTTTGGTTGCAAAGGTGGATTCACGTTTAGTGTTTCTAGGAAACTAGGTATTCTGTTGCAGGTTCAGGTGTCTGGTGCAGTTATTTCTGCTGTGGCTGGAAATGGTTTATGTATTAGGGTTACTTTTGTGATTTTTGTATTGACAGAAGTATGGATGATTTTGCTGGAGGCCTGACCCTCATGACACTTCAGACAGAATTCAAACTGTATTCAAATATTTTTTACATTAAGATTTAATTAGAAAAGTTGGCGTGATTCCTCTTCTGTTTCTCAGTCGAAGTAGATGTGGTTCTGTAGCCTCAATGCACTCTTTCAGAACTTTGCTAGTCCCAACAGGGGGCAACGTTGTTCCACTTGACACCTGCTTGTTTTTACCTTTACCTCTCAATAGCATTAGCATTACTCTGGCAGATCCCACCTTTTAATGTAAAACCATGCTGTTCATAAGCAGCTCACTTTCATGCATGTAGGATGTTTCCCAACTGGGTCACATGTCAAAATGGGACAATATTTTGCTGATCGAGTTAAAAGTGGTCGTGCTGTGATGTGATTACAGACTTGCTGCTTTTATCCTCACCCTATTATGCCTCAATCATCACGACTAGTGAAGGTTTCTGCAGAAGGCTTATCGTCCCCTCTCAGGGTTTAAGCCCGGCTTCTGAGTGGCAGCTGCTGGATGCCTGCCCATGGGGGACATCAGATGATGCTGGGATGGGAAATGTTCACACACACACACACACACACACACACACACACACACACACACACACACACACACACACACACACACACACACACACACACAGATTTGCACACAGGCTTTAGCTCTGTTTTAACTTGTCGTGGATTCAGTTCAGGTATTAAGACCCAGCACACCTGTGAGTGTGACAGAATGCACGTGTGTGTGTGTGTGTGTGTGTGTGTGTGTGTGTGTGTGTGTGTGTGTGTGTGTGTGTGTGTGTGTGTGTGTGTGTGTGTGTGTGTGTGTGTGTGTGAGAGAGAGAGAGAGAGAGAGAGAGAGAAACATTTCATGTCGACGACACACACACACCTGGGATTCCTTTGTTCCCCAAAAAACTCTTTGATGATATTTAACAGGAAACTTTTAAGCTGATTAACACTATAATGGTGGGAAACTAATGTTTTTTAAGGCTTCCAGAAGTTGGTGGAGCACATTTTTATCAAGAAACGGAACAACTGATCAGCTGTGTGAGCAGAGCTCTATCTGGCGTGCCGTACTGCACCAGAGTTAGAGTCAATGTATAGATCCAATGTACCTTCATTTAAGATTCGACCTTTGCCATCCTCTGGTGGTTAAATAAAACACTCAACAAGTTCTTTCTGGTTTATTTCCTGATTCAAAAACATACAAATATAGTTTCTGCCTATCTAAATGACTTGTTTGATCACTTATTAATGCTTTCTGATATTTTATATTAATATTTGTTATGAAATAGGAAAGAAAAGAAAACATTACTATTTAGAATTTTTAGCAAGGCGGATGATTAAAGCATTTATTGAGAAAATAATTGTGAAAAAAAGGATATCTTCTTTTTCAGAAACCATAATATGAAATTAGTTTCAGTTATTTTTATCACTTTGTTAAAGTAACTTTTGTTTTCATATTTAAAACAAAAATATATATTTTTCCTAAATAGCAAATAACTACAGTGCCCTTTGCAATGACCTCACAGTTGTATTCAAGCAAACTACTTGAGTAAGTTTAAATGCTATTTTCTGTTGTACCGCAGATAAATATCCTTGAGATTTTTTTATCAGTTTTAATTTTGCAGACAAAATTGGGAAATAAGCTAATTAAATTTAAAAACTGCTAAATTATTTAGCCTACTCTGGCCTAATCCTTACCGAATGTCATTAACGCAGACTTCACTGTGCTTCTTGGAGCATTATTAAAAAAATTAAGTTAAATAAAATAAAATAAACTTCAGTTTAAAAAGATACATGAAACTTCCACATTTTTTCCAACAATAGAAAATAAACACAGAACATCAGCAATGTTGCCGTTTTACATCATAATGATACACAACACAGAGAGAGGGTGGGGTTGTGGGGGGTTCTGACCTTTGAACTATTGTCCTTTTTATATATTTTGCTTCTTGCTTTTCTTTCTCCCTCTCTCATCTTGCTGTCTCTGTGTCGGAGCAGACAGTGTTGACTTAGCCCAGGCCTTCACAAGGTGTTTTGGAGCGTGTGTGTACATGCACCCCGGCATTGCCGTCTATGTCCAGGCATGCCATAATTAGAATGTCGTACCACTTTTTGGGTTCCCATCCCTTCTTCCCTCTGTGCTTCTCTCTCCCCTTCTCAGTCTATCGTTTCTCTCTCTCCACACCAGTCCTCACCTTTTATTTCTCCTCCTGTCCTAGCAGCACATGTGTCTGTGAGCGCGTGGGACGACAGGTCCACTGATGCACACCTTGGTTGAGGACTGAGTTTAGGCTATGTTCCTGCTCTCTCTTTTGCTTTGTTGTGTTTGGACGTTACACTGACTGGGGATTTGACAAATGAGACCCATGCACTAGAGGATGTACTACGTGAAGAAGAAGGTAAAGATCTTTGCTTTGTCTGAACAACGGTTTGTGGTGTTTTTGTGTAACGCCGTTGCTGAAATGCTTTGAAGCTTTAACAAGAGAGTTTCTTGACTTGATCACAACACATGAAGTGACACATCAAGTTTTGATATGAATTTAGTAGATATTTCTGTACTTTGGAGTGAATCTTGAATCTGGTTGTGTCCTTTTTCTAAGGATTTGGGGAAAAACAGACAAGTTTAACCCTTTTCTTTATTTTGTTGTTCATTTTTAGTTAAAATGATGCAACAGGTGACCACAAGATATGTGTTTTTCCTCTGAAACAGTCACTGGCGGTGTCACAGTGCACACCTCATTGTGTCAAATCCTCACAAACACAGCAAAGAGGAAAAATGGGAAATGGCAGGCAATTAGGAGGACCGCATAATGTGTCCATGTTTTACAACTAACCTCCAATAGCCTGGAGGGGTGAGGAGTTGCTGCTGCTGCCACTCACTCACCCAAACGGTTCAAGTGTCTGTATGGTTGGGGTTTTTCACGTGAACATCGGGGACACCTAACTAAAACGTTACACATGCATCACCTCACTCCCAGCACACACAAATCCCTGTTTCCACTGTAATCCGACCTTTACGTCTCCGTCTCTCTCTGACACCTCCACCTGTGTCCTCCCTCTGCCTTGATGCTCCCTCCCTTTTCGGCTGTTTCACTCCCTTTGCTCTCCTTTCTCCCCAGTCCCAGTACAACTTGCTGAGCAGCAGCATGGAGAGCCTGGGGAGCCGTGCAACGTCCGCCAGCCCCTACAGCTCTGAGAACACCTCTTCGTCGGCCGTGCCCACCCCTTCGCCTTACTCCCAGCCCAACTCCACCTTTGAGGGCCTGTCTCCCACGCCGGCCATCCCCTCCAACACTGACTACCCCGGGCCACATGCCTTCCAGGTGTCCTTCCAGCAATCCAGCACCGCCAAGTCCGCCACATGGACAGTGAGTATATGCCGTTTTGTGGCCCTGACGTGCAGCGGGCGCTTTCTCTCCTTTTGTCTCTCCGTTTGGGTCACACACTCATAAATATTCACACGGAGACAGTGGTTCTCACACACTCACTCAGTCGAGCCAGCACATGTGCAGGCATGCAGTGTTCAAGAGAAAGTGGAGCATGGATCAGTGATTCATCTTGTTTTCTCCTCAGCTCTTCTAATCGGTGGGATAAACCTGGAAAGTCTGGTCTTTTGGAGACATTTTGTCCTGTGTTCCCCTCAAGGCGATCAGATCATCTGGGGGTAATAATGTCAGAACCCTAACCCTGTGCTAAAATACAGACAGGTTACATTTTAACTCATAAACATTGTTTAATAACCCTAAAATTCATATTGTATGTTAGATTACATCATCAGGATAATTCAAACTTTAGGGGTGTGCATCTTGTCAGAACTTCGTAAAGAACCACGTCACACGTAATGTTAAACTTTTAGAAGATGGCCTGAGCATGCACAGAGCAAACGTAAACATCGGTCGTGTGATGAGACGGCGTTGAGGGACGGGTGAAACGGGAGCTGCGTAATTTGTCACGACCCAATCAGAAGTCTCCTGGTGGAAAGGTGTCACCTCCGACTGTCACACAGTTGACCTCCCTGAAACAAGAGCAATGGGAGACTTCCTTTGGTGTGTGTGTGTGTGTGTGTGTGTGTGTGTGTGTGTGTGTGTGTGTGTGTGTGTGTGTGTGTGTGTGTGTGTGTGTGTGTGTGTGTATGTGTGTGTGTGTGTGTGTGTGTGTGTGTGTGTGTGTGTGTGTGTGTGTGTGTGTGTGTGTGTGCCTGGAGCTGTGTTTGCTTGGAGTAATCATGCGTGATGGACTCCTTTACGCAGTCCTGTCCTCGGTGATGTAAGAAGATCCCTCTGGACATCAGAGTGGTGGTCTTTGACCTGCTGCTTTTCTTTCTCTGTCTCTCTCTCTCCTTCTTAGTCTTAGCACACACTCACGGCTGTCACCTCTGGCGCCTGAAGATCCTCCTCAATCTCTCCTAAAATATGTGGACACCCTCTTTTGTCCCCCTCAAATCCCCTGAAAGGCTCTTGCTCCAAGTTGATTTAAAACTACACGCTTTCTACTTCAGCGATTGGAATTATTCATATTTTAATTTATTTTAATGAGGCTTAAGGTAAATAAATGCAGACTAAAGGAAATCAACCCAAAATACTAATGCAGCTGATGCGCTAAAACAACACAGACAGCCCTAATCAAAGTTTTAAAAAACAGCAAAATACTGATTATGTGGCTGAAACAGAAAACCTGACGTCATCTCTGAGGTAGTTGAGGATGAATCTCATAATTATGTCTGAGTTCAAGAGGAAGCAGTCTTCTTTTATTATTTATGAAACTATTAATTATTGCCAGAGTGTTTCAGGTTTGCAGAGCAGATGTTTTAATTATTTTCTTAAATAACATCAAATATGAAAAAGCTTTTCCTTCATATTTGTAACTTCTCTTCAACTTCTCAACAGTAATTTTGATGCTTTATCTTTATTATAGTCAGTGGAAAATGGATGAGTGAGTTTTAGAATGCACATCACCCGGAGGAGACATAAATAATAATGTTTAATTCTAACATCTGCTTTTGACGCATTTAACATGATGTGCTGTTAGTGTGCAGTTTAAACATAAACACCAAAAAATGTTTTTCAAATATATTTTGTCATTTAAGTTTAAGAAAAACTCTGCAACGAATCTTCTCATTTTATGTTTTAAATAGCAATTTTTTTGTATTTTTACTTATTTAATTTATTTGGTTACACTTTACAATAATTGTCCCTTTTTGAAGGGTACTTAGTGCTTTATTAAGTATTAATAAACAAATGATCCCTTTATTAATGTTATTTGGTGCATTATTACGCATTACTAAACTATTAAATTAAATATTAACAACTGTTTATTATTAATGTTAATATGAAGTAATGCATAACTAACCAGACACCCCCTGGCTCTTTGCCGTAGCCTTAAGGACACTTAACAGTTAACAATATCAGGAACATTGATAAAGGGTTCCTTTTTTTTAAATAAATGCTTAATAATTCACTGAGTAACGTTAATAAATGGAACCTTGTTGTAAAGTGTTACTGTTTATTAAATTGGAAAGGAGAAAAATGGATTTACTTGAATAACCAAGCAAAATAAAATTTTATAGTAAAGTTTAGAGTTTAGATTTTATTTTGCTTTTTTTTCCAACTCTATAAAAAACAAAGGTGTTTGTGAGAGGCTGGCATTGTTAGAGGTGGATAATGAGGCAAGAGAAGTCAAAAGTTGTGTGTGCGTGTGTGTGTGTGGGGGGGTGGGGGGGTGGGGGGGGTAAAACGCACAGATTGATTTGAGTTCACAGAAAGATGCTTTTATCTGCAGCTCTGTGTTTGTGCAATTGCATTTGAGAAATTCAGTGAAAAATGTCAAATTTAAGCATTAGTGCTGCTTTGTAGATAAGACCAGGTTAGCTGTTTCCTGCTTATAGCCTTAGGCCCTGGGGAATGCCAATAGGGGCAGTTGCCTATCTGCACGTAGGTGGCATACTTGCTTTTGAGGATTACAAGAAATTCACCTATTGCATCAACCTATTATCACTAAAACCCAACTGTAGAGCTGCCAACAAGTTAGATTTGAGGCTGCATAAAAGTTACTACCCCCTTAGTCCAAATGAGTCACCATTCAAGTGGGTTAACAGAGAGGCCGCTCCTCTTTTGGTTGTCCTTCTGTCGTAATGTTTCCACAAAGAGTAAGTCCATCCTGGTCTGTGTTAAACTGGTCTGGTAATCCCCCCCCCCCCCCCCCAACCCCCCCCCCCCCCCCCCCACACACACACACACACACACACACAACCACACCACTAGTCCCCAGTCTAGTCAAGAAACCACACATTAGTGATAATAGCTCTGAAAGTGCACCACTTGGAAGGAGACAAACGTCACCGCAGCTGGAAATGAGATCCAACACCTCAGCATTGTCAAATCACAAGACCTCTTTCCATACACTCAGACTCAGTGTGTGTGTGTGTGTGTGTGTGTGTGTGTGTGTGTGTGTGTGTGTGTGTGTGTGTGTGTGTGTGTGTGTGTGTGTGTGTGTGTGTGTGTGTGTGTGTGTGTGTGTGTGTATGTGCCAAGGATAGGAGGGGGTGTGATGAGTTAGGGGTGCAGGCTCCAGCATGTACTGAACTGCGGCTTGTGAGGAGCTGCTCTTCCCAGCTATTAGCGTCTCTCCGTTAGGACGCAGGTCCCAACACGTCCTCCACAAAGCATCCTTCCTGTCCTTTCCCAGAGCATCATCCACAGCCACATCACCACCAGCTCTCTCTGCCAAGTGCTGAAATCTGGGAAAAGTCATTTGATGAGAGATTTTCCACACAGTTTTGGTGCCTCAGATGTGTTTAATCAGTTTAAACTCTTCCTTGATGATTACAGTCAAAAGTAAAAGCATTTGCTCACGATTGCATGCATTATGTTTGACTTACATATTTTTATATTCCATTAATGCACCAGATCGTTTACTCTCCACGAGTGGACAAATCATAGACTTTGGTCGCTGTCCATTCAGGAAACTTTTAAACTTTGTGTTGCATGATCTTGTTATAAATTGGACCACACAACTACCTGAAGTCAAAATGAGCCTGCATGGGCTGTGTGATAAAGTAAAACACCATCTCTTAGTGTCGTGGTGCGTATGAGCGTTTTTGATATTTGTTAGCTGAATTTGCAGTAGGCAAGCTGCTGCTTGTATATATGGATGATGGTCTGGCAATTATCACCTCTTCTGCAGGAGCCTGTCCCGACCTGCCTCCACTGGTCCTCCGTCTGAAGGGATGAATGGATCAGGCATTGCTTCAAAAATGACCATATCTAGTGAGAGCTTTATGATGTGTTTTCATGAAGCAAATACACATTTAGACACATTTCTGGATGCTTCCTGTTGAAATGAAACACATTTGATTAAATTTATGAATGGAAAACTGATATGTTACATGTGTTAAATTATGAACATTGGCTGAAAAAGTTGGGAGTTGAAGAAAGTTTGTGGTCAGAAAACCTCATGGACTTGTTCCAAAAGTTTTGGTTCTTTTACTAACCCATCTGGACATTTTTTTGGTCATTCGTTTTTCTGTCCATTTTCCTCTCCACCCTTTTATCTATCCTTGCATTCTGAAACCAAGAGCCGACTTACTCGTTGTTTATAAGCTCTTGTCTGAACATGAAGATACACATCAGACATTTCCAATCGTGTATTATTGCCAAACCTCTGACCGCAACACATGAATCTTAACCCCTGGCTTGTGTGCTCGAGTACGTGCATGCTCAGCGCGAGCTTCAGTTTGGAAGGTGAATGAATTAGAAAGTCAGAAAAACATATTTTGGTAACATCTGCTGTATTTGTTCTGTAATTGTTCAGCTGAATGAAGATCTAATTAAACATGATCCAATTCAAACGAATTTCTGTTGAATTTCATACAATTATTAATCAATTAATGCAAATGTAGTCCATTACAATCATTTCAATAATAAATCAGAGTAGAAGAAGAAGAAAGAAAATGTCATTTCTAAAGCGCCTCTCAAGATAAAAATCATGAGGCGCTTATAGCCCTTTTCTCTACAAAATGAAATAACTGGTGATACTCCTCTGTGGTGTGTATGAACTACAATCACCTGCATCTGGAGAAGCTGATGTTAAATCCTTTATCTTTGCTTTTTGAAAACAAAGCACTGGATCAGTCCTCACTCTGTGACTGCTGCAACATGAAAAGGCCCCCGGTTGGTAAATAAGACGTCTGTCTGGCTGCTGTCAGAAAATTATTTATTCATGGTATGGGTGGGCTGTTGGGACTTGTTAGGGAAAGTTAAGTGGAACAGGTAATGTTGTGCACTGGTGTTTCCATTGGTCTTATTGCTCATGGCTAAGGGCATGTGTGTGTGTGTGTGTGTGTGTGTGTGTGTGTGTGTGTGTGTGTGTGTGTGTGTGTGTGTGTGTGTGTGTGTGTGTGTGTGTGTGTGTGTGTGTGTGTGTGTGTGTGTTGGGAGGGCTGCTGAGACATTTGAAATCCTAAATCTTAAGGCACCAACACTCGTTTCTGCTGTTGACGGTCAAAAGACAATAAACAGAGAAGTTGGATTGACATAAAATGACCTGAGAAACATCCTACTACTGTTTTTTGTAATAGATGAAAGATAACATCGAAACATATTGCTTGACTGAACCTAGGGTGTCAACAGCAACAGAGCATTAACTATTCCTCTGATGAACGTGTTATTTAAAAGGTTTTAGGTTTCTAGGGTTAGTTGTGCTTTGTTGCTTCTGTTTGTGTTTGCTTGTTTATTTTTTGTTGGACCTTGATTAAAGGAGTAGAATACTGAAAATCCATTTTTTAATGATTATTCCCGATTATAAATCAGTTAACCCTAACCCTACACCTATCTACTGCTTTAACTTCTGATAGAAATTAGACGGTGAAACCTTAGGATTAGAAAAGCCTGATAGATCTACTTCACTCTGTCACTTAACGTTCAGGGACTCATCCATGTTGACACAATGGGGAAAGCTGTTGTTTTTGATTTAGCGTGCAGGAAACAGCAGAGAACGTCTTCGCTATCAGAAGCTAACCGTTAGCATTAGCAACTCCACCGCACAACAGAACTCATTCAGGCTGGTGATATTTGTGGAGATAAAACATCCATGTTGCAAAGCACATATATGGGGAGCCAATGTCACACCCATCTACTTCCAGACTATGGGTCCACGGAAGAACAAAAAAATGAATGCAAGTCAATGGGGCTAAAAACTGGGGCTGTTTTCTAATTCTGCTTGTTTTGTGCCATGGATTTCACATATGACGCCATTTTGATACCAAGAAAGCGCTTATTTTCGACTGGGGAGGGGAAACGTTATGTTAGGTTTTGTGTGAAAATATGTCCAGGGCTACAAATGCGCATCATCAAAGTGACGTCATCGAACCAGACACGGAGATAAACAGAGAGAAAATGGCTGTGAGTTCGGCAAACTTCAAATCCTTCGTTCGGGAGGAAAGAACCACCATAATCTGGCCATGTGGTAAGTAGCAGCTACGCTAGGGGAGAGGAGATTCTGTGGTGACGTCATGCAACGTGCCAACATCTGATTTGAAGTCATGCTAATTACGAACATTTACAAGCAGATAAATCTCTAAAGAACGTGACTGGTGTGGTCAAAACACACGTCATTACTTTTATATAAATAAAAGTACAACATATGTGCGATCTTTAGCCTTAGCTCTTTTAGCCCCGTCGATTTCATTCTTTTTTTCGTTCTTCCGGGGACCCATGAGCCAACCGGAAAGTGAGGAGGCTTCGGCTCCCTAGAGAGCCAGTGGTAGAGTTGTGTTGCTGTTATCCAATCTATGGCGACTCCAAATCCTGCCGTCTGAAGCTACTTTCTCCTCCAGCTGACTTCTACTTCCTGAACGACACACATCTGAGCTTGAACCAATATGTATAAATATAGGAGATAAGTGGTTAACACATATAATTATCTCAAGTGTTCAACAGCTTGAAAATATGTCCATAAAATTATTATATAACACATAAAAGCTCCCATTGTGAAGTGTTAGACCAAACTGAACAGTTCCAGTGTTTTAGATTAGGTTGGTGGCCCCTCCTTACTTTATTCTTCGTACCATCTATAAAATAGGGAGGAGGTGTAAGATTCATGTTTTTATTTGCTGCTATAAATCAAGAGCTGCAATGCGTAATTCTGCCACAGGGTGTGCTGTTTCATCTGTTTCTAAGCACTCAGCAAGTCCACACAGGTCAGAACTTCTTGGATTTTCCTGGAAGGTCTTAGACTGTGTTGAGGCATGTGAGGCTGTTCCAGTCATTCTGATGCATGTTTTTGGCACCAACACACATTTACAGTCATATGCATGCATGTGCATGTGTACACGCTTGGAAACTGAGGAATAACTGACTCAGCCTTAGCACGGCTCGGCATTTTCTTCTTCATCTACTCTCATTGTTACTGGAAAGGCAACTTGTTACGTTTCAGAACATTTTTGACGGATTGAAACTTTAAATGTACAGCTGATTCATTCACAATGTCATCCACACTGCAACAAATGATTTTCAAGAAAGTAAAAAAAAATTGCTTGTCATCATTCATTTTATCATATTTGGTCAAAAATACAATAATTTTTTTCTTTGCAAAAACAGCAATACTTATAAAAAGGTAAATGTTGTTAAATATGATCAAAAATTCTTCTTTTCAGTATTAAAATGTGTCAATTGGATGAAGAAGAAGACGATATTTTATATGGCGCCTCTCAAGATAAAAATCTTGAGGTGCTTCACAAAAACAAAAACAAACCAAAAATAAGATATATTTTGAATTCTGAAAACTCACAAATAAAGCTAACATTCTATTACTTTGCTCATTTTAAGAACTAGCCTCGGGCCCCAAGCTTGCCAGGGGAAAGACTATGATTGTTTATTACTAAACAATGATTGTTTTTTACTAAGCTATTTTAGCTAGCTTTTTAGCACTCCCTAATGTCTGTTAGTAAATGCTAAAGTAAAACTCTGATCCTCGCTGTATGTTCATCTTTCTAACACCTTAATCTAACTGATGAAATGTCTCCTCAGCCTTCATTAGTTTCTACAGGAGCGGTTCATCACTAAATCAAACAAATCAGCTGTGTTCGTGATCTAAAACATACGAGAAGCAGACTGCAGGGCCAGGCTTGTCAGCTCCACTTTATTTAGTCCAACAGGGACAACTCTGAAGTAGCAAGTGCGGTATTCTGGCCACGTAGGGTGGTGGGGTCTGAGTGGCATTTCATTAACCCTGAAAAGGGTCATTATAGCACTGGCTCAAGACAATGGTGAAAAAGTTGCAATGCAAAGACAAATAGTGCAAGCTTAGCGCATTGAACCTTTTAATTCATCCTTCCCCTCCTCAGCACACAGTGCCCAGCCAGGTACGTGTTTCCTGCAGCGGGAAAAATGTTGGAGAGGGTGTGTGTGTGTGTGTGTGTGTGTGGGGGGGGGGGGGGGTCAAGTCCATTTTGCCTTGGGACCCCAACTGCTTTAAATGGGCCTGCACTGAACTGAAAGTTTACATTTAAAGAGAAAGGGCAGCATCCTGCTATTGGGTTTCTCAGCAGCATATCAGTTGACTTTTTCCCACTCTATCTGATGCGGGGAACCGTTTCAGTCGTGAATATTTTTGTTAAATAAAAATGTCTTTTATTTCAGATAATTCATCTCAAAGCCCTTTTGTCTTATCTTGCTTTACAGTACTCTCCCTTGCTGAAGAAGCTTTACTGCCAGATTGCCAAAACGTGTCCGATCCAGATCAAGCTGTCCTCGTCTCCGCCCCATGGCAGCATCATCAGAGCCATGCCCATCTACAAAAAGGCAGAGCACGTCACAGAGGTGGTCAAACGGTGCCCCAACCATGAACTTGGACGAGACTTTAATGATGGTAGATTATCACCCCTGAGAGTATTATTTTTTCTTTAGCACACAATTAAATTTTTCTTTTTCCAAAATGCTTTTATCTCATTATCTCTTCAGGTCAAGTAGCTCCAGCCAGTCACCTGATCAGAGTGGAGGGAAACAACCTCTGTCAGTATGTGGATGACCCTGTCACTGGGAGGCAAAGTGTCTTTGTGCCCTTCGAGGCCCCACAGGTTGGTGGTTCACCACCGTCATAAATCAGATGAATTCACAAGATAAATGACTATTACCCTAACCTAACCCAACCCAATAAACTCTTGTTAAATCACAGCACGTTGAGAGACTGAGCAGATAACTCATTTTGAGATGTGAATTGTGCAAACGTTTTAACGTTCCCAAATGTCCAAGATGTTAATTAAAAGACCCTGAAATTTGAGACGAGACAAAACGTTCATCTTTCTAGTCGAGTTTTTTCCAAAGAAACAGCAAATTTCAGAATAAGTGCCTCAAAGAATCTAAAAATAAAGACGCCAGGCATGTTCAAACAGGCACAGGAACCATCATGTCTGTGTGTGACTGCACCTGAGGAGGATAATAAAACACACAACTGTCTCTTCACTCATCAAATAGCATTGCAACACTGTCCTCTGGTGGTGAATTGGTGTTATGGAATTAACTATTAAATGTCAGAGTTTGTCTTTTTGAACTTTTATTATTAAATGAATGCATCTGATTTGAGATCGGTACAAAACCCCTGCAGCCCTGCTAGATCTTTTGTGGTGATTTTGTCTTTTGTGTTTCAGGTTGGGACAGAGTTCACCACCATCCTCTATAATTTTATGTGCAACAGCAGCTGTGTGGGTGGCATGAACAGACGCCCCATCCTCATCATCATCACGCTGGAAACCAGAGAGTGAGTCAATGATGTTGGTTCAAATGTTGAATTTGATTTAAACACGCCTTGCTCAGTTCCCTAAATTTGAACTTATTTAGACTTTTGACAAAATACAGGGTATTACATTCATCTCAATTCAGTGCATTATAATTAGATGGAACCACATCACTACAAATGTCAACTTTATGCATTTTACAGAAATTTTGAGAAAGTTTTGTTTCCACCTGAATCATGTCTGCAGCGGCCAAGTCCTGGGCAGAAGATCCTTTGAGGGTCGGATCTGTGCGTGTCCTGGACGAGACCGCAAAGCTGACGAAGACCACTTCAGGGAACAACAGGCTCTGAATGAAAGCGTGTCCAAAAACGGCAGTGCCAGCAAACGCAGTGAGTTGAAGAGCTCTAACGAATGCAGGTCCATTGCTTATGTATTCATACTGGATATCCAGTGACATCTGGTGGTTATTGGGTGCCTAGATAATTGTTTAGAGGGAAACGTGTGTTTTAATCCTGCCTAACGATTATTCCCTCCTTGATGTCTGCAGGCTTCAAACAGAGTCCGCCAAACATTTCCAGTCCAAATATTAATATAAGGAAGAGGCGACATGGAGAAGAAGAAATTTACTATATTCCGGTAAGATCTACCTCTCATAAAAAAAAAATAAACAAGAAAATGAAAGTCTTTAAACATAAACCTTTACACCTGGAAACTGGTGAATTCAGCATACTAATACTGTATGCTGGCTAAGTCTAGTCTTGTGAGAAAAAAATGGTTTAAAAACATTTTTCAGACCCTGTTTGTGTTATTGTTGTGTGCAGGTTCGTGGTCGGGAGAACTTTGAGCTGCTGATGAAGATCAAAGACAGCTTGGAGCTGGTGGAGCTGGTCCCCCAGCCTCTGGTGGATTCTTATAGACAACAAACACAACAGCAGCTGCTGCAGAGACCGTGAGTCACAGTTTGGTTCTCCACAAACTGCAGATGCATTGTGACTGAAAAAGTGTTTATATACATGCAAATATAAATATGTATAACACACTTCCTGTTGAGTTGTTAATCACTTCAGTGCATGTTTGCGTGTGTATTGCACATTTTCTTCAGTTTCTTTATCATTACAAACTTGTATGAAATGCTTATTTTTAAATGAAAATGTGCATGCATCAGAAACATTACATTTGAGGTTTCATCATCTTATAATCAGCACAGTGGTAAAGTGGGTCGGACATCAGAAAACATCAAAACTACGTGGACTTTTAGTGTAGAACTGGTGTGTCTACTGTGTTCGCACCTAGTTTATGTTATTTGGTAAATCTAAACCAATGAGCTAAATGGGTCGCTTTGCCCTAGATGTGCTTTTCTGTGGAAAAGGTATTAATGTCCTACTTGTTGCAGAAAGCTTTTTGAATGGACTTAGTTTGGAGAGACAGATTTGACTTGAGCTAACAGGTAATCCCAGAGGACCAGCCTGCATGCATGGATGGGCCCCATATGGATATATACAAGCAAACCGTATGGGTTTGTCCACGGTTGTCCATTGGCCCCACAGGGGTTTGCCCATATTTAGCCCTCTGAAAATCCATGTGGGCAAACCGCTATGGGACCATCATGAAAACCACGGATAAACCCCGTTGGCACCGAGACGTCATATATATAAATATGAAGCCCACCTATGCATGCTGGCGGAGGGGGGTTCATCACAAAATAAATTCCTGTTGTCTTGAAAAAACATATAATCCAAAAAAAATTTAATCGGTCACAGGTCCAATTTTAAACCTTGGCACTGTTGCCAGTCACATGACATGAATAATATAGCAGAAAAACAGAAAGTGTTACTGGTCTTCACTCGTATCTGCAGATATTTAGGATTCTACCTACATCCACTAAAATATCTCAGCGCCTTCAAGTCTTTTTCTAGCATGTTCACACAACCGCTCACTCTCTCATATTTCTTCCAGGAGCCACATATCATCCCCCTCTTCTTATTCTCCACTGTCCAACATGAACAAGATGCATTCACATGGTGGCCTCAGCAAACCCCAGTCAGTCAACCAGATGATGGGGCAGCATCCTCAGCAGCATCCCAACGCCAACACCTCCCTCGCTCATATGGGTGAGTGCTTACTCGTCCGTTTGTGCATCCCATTTTCAACCTTGTTGCGTGGCTGCTGACGTTTTTCTTTGTCACAGGTCCAAACATGCTCAACAGCAACCACATGCAGGGCAACAGTGACATGAACAGTGGCCACAGCAGTCAGAATTTAGTGTCTGCTTCCCACTGCAGCTCACCACCTTATAACCCTGACCCCAGCCTTGTCAGGTACTTCACCCTGCAGTGACACTCCCTCTTTAAGCAACCGTAAAAGGCCAGCCGACAATCAGATGCACTCGTTGAGGTTTAAAGCAAATCAGTGGCATGTTGATACCAAAACAACTACTTTTTGGCCACTAAACATGTCTAAATGATGCTGTGTTATACAAAAAGGCTTCCAAATGTATCACGTTTTTCTGACGCCATGGTGAAAGTCCACTCAAAGTGAACACTTTTACCCTTCTTGGCCACATGATACA
Source organism: Nothobranchius furzeri (assembly GCF_043380555.1). Taxonomy (NCBI): domain Eukaryota; kingdom Metazoa; phylum Chordata; class Actinopteri; order Cyprinodontiformes; family Nothobranchiidae; genus Nothobranchius; species Nothobranchius furzeri. The sequence continues at coordinate 32,208,614 of NC_091755.1, forward strand.
CAGATTGTTTTGTATTAAAACACTTTTGAGTGAGAACAAAAGCTATGCAGCTGGTGTTCTGGTTCTGGTTATCTGTACTATTTCAGTCAAACACCAGATGTGACTCTGATCACACAGCTGTTGACCTTTTCTGTGTCACCAGGAGCGATTTTATCCGCTCCAAATTCCTCTCAGACTGTGTCCCAAACCTGGATCTAAATCCTCCACACTGTCTCTGTATACAGCCACTCTTTGCAATGCACTACAGCATTTCTTCCTTTAAAATAAATGTTTAAGTCATATTTAATTTAAATCTGTTTTTGATTTACTTTTTTATATACGTTTTAAGACAATGTGTGAATGCAGTCGTTTGACTCGCTTACATCATTCTGACAGTTTTTGATACAGCAGATTTTGTCTATCTTTTATTTGATTTGTTTTCTAGACTGTTCTGGTGATTGTACAGTTACAATCTTTTTGTATGTTATCAAGGCTTTAACATTTTCATGTATTTATAATAAAGGTTCTTGACCAAAGAAAGAGTGTCCCTATGAATCATTAATATAAATGCATGTGCTTTTGCATCCACTGCATCTCTCTAAATGTAAAGTTTAACCCTTGTGTTGTAGTTTAAGACTTGATCTCACAGATGTGTTTTGATATGTCACTCTGTTTAGCAAAAATTAACTTTTAAGACCTAAAAGGTTTAAGTAGTTAGTGAGATGATTGCATTTGACAGATGAAAATCCTCGAGTTTGACATAAGCATTTGGCAAGTTTGCATTTTTATTGTTTAGACTGAATTTTAAAAAATAATACTCAATTTAAATCAGAGTTAACACTTTTTCATGTTCATTTTTCAATCCTACACTGAAGCCTTAGCTGTGGTCTAAGTAGCCCTGCTCTTCTCCCCTTGCAGTTTTCTCACCAGTCTGGGCTGTCAGAACTTCATTGAGTACTTCGCATCACAAGGCCTCCAGTCTGTGTACCATCTTCAGTCTCTCTCCATGGAGGTAACCACTCAGTCGACGCACCTACAGTAATTCACCGAGCTTCACATGCAAACGGAGTGAATAATAAAGAGGACAAAGGCTCCAAAAGAAATTAAACAAGCTGTTTTAGATGTTTTGACCATAAGTTGCAGTGTTGCAAGATTTTATTCAGTCTTTTAACACAAGAGGGCGCTCATGAAATCTAATTGTTTCATGTTTGTTCATATTTTAATGCATTATGTGTTCCTTCATCAGGATTTAGGTGCACTGAAGATACCGGAGCAGTCTCGCCTCGCCATCTGGCGAGGTCTGCAGGACATGAAACAAGTTGCCCCCCTCCAGCTTCCCAACTCCAGTCATCACCATGAATATCATGGTCAGCAGCTGCTCCGCTCTAGCAACATGGCCACCTCTGCAATGGCAGCCATTGGGGCTGCAGGTGGGGAACTGCAGCGTCAGCGGGTGATGGAGGCTGTGCACTTCCGGGTCCGCCACACCATCACCATCCCCAACAGGTCTGCAGTGGTCGGGCCTCCAGGGATGGCAGCAGCTGCTGATGAGTGGGCTGACTTTGGGTTTGACATGCCCGACTGCAAAATGTCTCACAGCAAGCATTCCATCAAGGAGGAGTTCATGGAGAGTGATGTGCACTGAGAGCAAAAACAACACTCTGGCTGAATTTTTTTTATCCAGTTCCTGGTTTCACTTGGTCTTTCAGGGTGTTTTAGGTCTTGTCTGCAGAATTATTTTCCAGAAAATTGATTATTAACTCGCGGTACTTTCAATGAGCATGCTTTTTCCTGTTCTGTCTGGATGTTTTGCTTTAATATTTGTTTCATCTGCAGGAAAGAGCATGAATTATAAAACATGCTGTCACAAGTCAATCCAAGGTGAAATCATCACACAGAAAAAAATATCATTGCACAATATTTCAGGGGGAAATCTAGATGTATGGATACTCTGAAATTAGATGTTAACAAGATATTATTCCCATGTTTACATGTTAAAGTGGCATGTGACTGCCAGCAGCGTGCTAGTTTCAGTTTTTTTAAAACATGTTCTCAGTTAATTTATTTATTTTCCTTTTAGGTTTTGTTTACTTGTAAAAATGTACATACTGGATCTTGTAAATGTTTCGGACTGGATGTGTTTGATAATTAGAATTTAGAATTTTAAAAATGCATCATCTGTTTGAACCTTAGAATCAAACAGGAAACCTTCAGAGTAGCGGCAAAGAAAGCCAGAAACATTTGCATTAATTATGTTCATGTGAGGACTACTTCATTGCTAAACTCATTTACATGACAACATCAGTAAGTATGTGTGATCAAACATTTGGTATTACTTCAGTTTTCATGTTTTAGGAAAATGGTATTGTGTCGTGTACAGTAACACATCCAACAGCACAGAAACAACACAGTATTGTTCTGTAACCACGGGGTTTTGTTTCAGTTTTGTCAATGACGGTTTAAGAATCCCTGTTTGTCAGACCTTGCAGGGCAAGGTCCTGTTTGCTGATAAGCGCTATAGTGCTGTGCAGAAGTCCTAGACTGTCTCACGTTTCTTTAAATCTGCTTCCAAAGAGGCATGCTTTCTTTTAAACTTTTAAATGGGTTTAAAGAATGTGCTTCTGGGCTTTCTGAAGATTTTTTAAGTGTTTCTTTGACAATCAGCTGCTTTTTAAATAACTGATTTCAGTTCCATTCTAAAAAGAACGTTTTATTTTCTAGAGGTATGTCATCCTCTTTATGTTGACTAGTTTTTCTAATACAAAACGTAACCTTGGCCATCCATTTTAGACACAGTTTTATTTTAATAGCATAATTTTTTGTACTCTTTGAGAAAATACAACAATTTATTCCCTGCTTTCCAGTTTTGAAGACTTTTTTTTGTTCTTTGTTTATTTGATTTACACCGTGCTGAGATGTGGCAAAATCTTAATAACTTTCATTGCAAAACAACGTTTTTTCCCCTCGTTACTTTTATACCTCTAATTAAAGAGTTTCACATACAATAATGTGTTACAAGAGGCAACCTTACTTAGTTATTTCTCAATGAGTAGACTCAACACTGGAATTCAGGCATTTTTATGTCTAGATTATCTATAGTGGCTTCAAAAAATATTTTAGAAATTGTTACATAACAAAACTGCAAAAAAGAGAGAAAAATATGGGAATTTGTATTAAAAGGAAAATAAAACTTTAATTACTACATGAAAACCTGGAGAGCTATTACAGCAGCAGACAACTTTAAAGCACCTCAGAAACTGTCAGGCCTTGGAAGAAAGTTTCAAATAAAGAAATTAACAAATCAGATGTATCCACATTTTGCACAGTAGTTTGTTTATCAGTGTCCAGTATCTTCTTTATATTTGTTTTTAGTATGTAATGCCAATCTTCTTGTTTTAATTTTAAAACTAGCAGATTTAAATGTTCCAGCATGTTGTCATAATAAAAATAATCTTAACAGCAATTTTCTAGGAATTGAACATAGAGAAACAAACTTCCACCCACTAACCAACAACTGGTCAACAAGCACTTTAATGCTTTACAGGTGATTAAATCTGGGTTATCAGTATTAGGCATTTGTATGTACATAGAAACAGTGCTTTTTAGTAGACTGAGCATTTTTCTTTTGTACCTTCAATTTTTTAGAGAAGTATCTGTATGTATTGTTGTCATCAATGTAATTTCTGAGTACAGTGTTTTGCTTTAAATCATGGATATGTGCTCTCTTTAATGTCTCTGTTGATCAAACCAATAAAGAGTTTTTACTCAACATATTATCCATATAATATATGTTTATTATAGTTACAACACATACTGTTGTATGCGTCAATGCGTGTGAGTGCGCTGAATTTTGTGCATACCAGTGTGTACTCCTTAGTTCGGGGCTCGATTAACCTGCCTGCCGTTTGCACTCGTCCTCGCGGAAATACTGACGTGTTCTCACAAGTAGCTAGTGTAGCTAGCTAGGTAGAGCCGGGTAGTGACACAGAAGCCGCATCAGGTAAGAAAAGACTTTCAATGTGAGTTAATATTATAATTGATAGTATAGGCGTGAGATATTGAACTGTATCATATCTGTAACTCGAGCATAAAAGGGATCGCTTTATTATTTGACTATAAACGTGGTCGCTACACTAGAGAAACAGACCGTTTAAACATGCTAACAAGGCTAGCTGCGAAACCTCTGGTTACATAGAAACGTAGCACAGGAAGTGAGTTGTCAGTCTTCTTAGGCATTGGTGGTACTTGTAGTTTAAAAAATACTAGTAGCCGACGCTGAAAAGAGAACAAGGGGCCGTAAAGAACTACAATTTGTATTTATAAGTGTTTAATTGTCGTTAGTTTGGAATTGTGGGGAATGTAGTATACTAACATCGTTAAAGGAATCTTTTAAGCTAACTGATGCTTTACAAGAACTACATTACCCATACAACCGGAAATTTGGGCCAAAGGGTAACGTACACTTACATGGCTAGTTGGCTATTTCTGTGGCTAATTTCTAACATAACACAAGATAAACGTAAGTTGCACTTGTTTTAGTCTGTGTTTAACTGAACAACTTCATATAAAACACCAGCGTATTTGTTTTTTATAAGTATAATCCAACAGGTAAAGGAACAGCCTAAGCTTTTTGACTTGTAATTAAAAAAATGTTAGCAACCCACAAGTAGGAACAGGCTTTCTCAATCCTTGATTTCATTTTTGGTTTAGCTCAAACGTTTAGAGTTTAATACATTACAAATGCTGCCACACTTGATAACGACACAAGTATAATACACTTTACATTTCTGTAGCTTGTTGGCTAGCATTACCCTTAGCAATCATGATTTATTCAATACAGTCAACGTTTTATTGAAAGATAATTAAGATTTATCCGTAAAAATGTGTGTTTTAGTTTTGAACGCATAATATGCTTTTCTATTGCAGTATAAAAATAAATTTTCAAAACTGTCACAATTAGAAGCTTTAGGTAAGTGAAATATGTGATTTATGATTAATATATATTTTTATTTGGCAGGATGTCAGAAGGGGACAGTGTTGGGGAGTCAATCCATGGGAAACCATCAGTAGTTGCTGCCTTTTTCACAAGGATTGGACAGGTATTTCATGAATGACACGAGTCCATAATGATGCCATTGTGTTAGTTATTTATGAAACACCCACAGTTCTAGAGACAATTTAATTGAAACGATATTTTATGTAAAATTGTATTTTCTGTCATTTTTTAAACAGGTCTATCAATCATGGCTTGACAAGTCAACGCCATTCTCTGCTATGCGATGGGCACTCACTGTACTACTTACTCTTGTCTACATGATCAGAGTCTACATCCTACAGGTGTTTATCCTTTTTTAGTCAGGCATTATAAGAGAGTTCTCTGATTTCGCTGCATTTACTACAAGAAAACAAATGTTTTGTGTATCTATAAGAAAGACACTAACTAAAGTCACCATCTCCATTGTTGGCATGGAAATGGTTCTTACGGTCTGTCCTGAATGCTTTTTAACGATTTTCTTTTTCTTGTTGCTTTTCAGGGGTGGTATATAGTAACTTACGCGTTGGGAATTTACCATCTGAACTTGTTCATTGCGTTTCTATCACCAAAAGTGGATCCCTCACTACTTGACGAAGGTAAGTGGTTGTCAGAGCACCTTCTGTACTGTAGCCATAGTTTACCTAATGTTGCTTTTAAATGATTATTTAATTTAGACTTTTACTTGGTTGTAATTTTGTGAATCGGCTCTGTCTAAAATCAACTGAAAAAACTGCTTTTGATACATAGGTTGTTTAAAATCTGTGGAAATGACTCCTAACATGTAACCCATTTGTCTTTTAGATGAGGGCCCATCCCTTCCTACGAAGCAGAACGAGGAGTTCCGCCCTTTCATCAGGAGGTTGCCTGAATTCAAATTCTGGTAGGAGTCTGCAGAGGGATTGCAAATCATTTTCTTTAGAGTGAACTGTGTGGTAAAATCTTGAGTCATGCAGATACGTTTTGGAAAAAGATTTAGATTTTTGCAGAAACCAGAGAAAAATAAACACAGCCTAGCTTTTTACTTTATATTTGGCATCTATCAGGGTATCTGCAGGTCCTTAAAAAGTCTTAAATTTGCTTTTCCAAATTTAAGGCCTTAAAAATCCTTAAAAATTACAAATAATCCTTAAATAGTTTCCAAAAGTCTTAAATTATCAAAGACCCAATAAACAAGATTATTTTATTTCTATAACATTTCCATGAATTTCTAGTTAGTGTTCAGCATTTTTTGTGTATGGTATTGGCGTAAGCGGAACCGTACACGTTCGGTTGGTTGTGAAAGGGGGCTATTTTTAGATGAGCACGTTAAGCTAGTGGGAGTTTGCGTCATGGGGAAGTGCAACATTAATGGTAACCGGATGGCTAATCCCACGTTCACGACGTGGTTAGCACCGGTTCCAGGCAATAGCTGGAAATTATAGCTCAAATAAAAAAAAAAAAGCTTAAATTTGGTCCAAGTGGCATTAAAAAAGGTCTTAAAAAGTCTTAAATTTGGCTCCCTTAAACCTGCAGATACCCTGATCTATACAATATGCATAAAAGGCAAAAATTAAAACTTTGAACAGAAATTAAGGCAGTAGTTGATGTACTTTAGTTTTAATTAAGTTTAGAATCAGGATCAGAAGGTTTTATTGCCATATGTGCGAGAAATCACAACATTAGGAAATTGCTGCGGTACTTGGTGCAAAAGAAGATAAAAATAAAGGATAAGCAAATATAGGAAGTAATAATATACTCATGATAAAATAGTTCATATAAAGTGGCAAGAATTAGAGAAGTGGCTACTAAATACACAGTGTAGGTATAATCAGAGCGGATCAGTTCAGGTACGAACACAAAACCGGGCCATGTGACTGGACCCTAAACACCTTTGTTGCAGGACTAGAGTTCTGTGTTTCACTTGATTTTCTGTTCACTCAAACATGCAAATTCTGACATTTTGTCGACTAAATCAGAAAGGAGGTAAATATGGCTCAGCGGCAGTCACACTGATGGCCTTTCCTGAAGCACCAAAGACTAGAAGATTTAATTTTCCTTACAGTTCCTTTAAGACGTCATAAGTTAAACTGGAGTAAAAACTCTTTTGCACACTGAAAATTCTAAAGGCGTAAAGCTAATATTGGATTTACTCACGAAGAGATGGATATGTCCCTGCTCCTGTTGGCTATTGGGCACTCCCGTCTACGGTATCAGTACAAACAAACACTGGTAAAACCAGTGAGTTCTGTTGAACAGGTAGCAGGACAAATTCAGCTGCTGAATTACTCAAGCATTCATCTTCTCTGGTCTTTTTTTCCTCCTTTTCCAAGAATTCCTGATATTTCAGAGATTTTACAATATTTTTTTAGTTTTCAGATGTCATCCTGATGCCAACTAAAGACTTGATATCAATGAAGTCATGTTTTATGTTTGAATCGCACTGTTACTTTTATTTTTATCTGTAATTATCATTTGGACTTTGAGTGTTCCAAACTATCCTCCAGGTTCTTCTGCAGGTTAAGATAATTGTGGCTAGGTGTGTAATGTTGAATCAGGCTTTGTGGGAGTGGTTTTAAAAATAAACATTCAGGTGGCTGTCTGACTTCTGCATCCTAAACGACACATTTGATTTTAAATAACATCACATTTCTGTTCTTGCTAGGCACTCTGCGACGAAAGGCATCGTCATCGCCATGATTTGCACATTTTTCGATGCCTTCAACGTGCCGGTGTTCTGGCCTATCCTTGTAATGTACTTCATCATGCTCTTTTGCATCACCATGAAGAGGCAGATTAAGGTAGACATGGCCGCACATTAAATCAATAGAGGGCAGTTTTGTAAAAAGATGACTTGATTCTCTAACCAAGATTTTTGCTCAGCACCTCATATGTTATTTTTCTATTAGAGATGTTTATCTGAATTAATTGAACTAAACCTGTATTCAGTGTCATTTAGGTGGTAACATGTCTTATTTTTCTTTCCCTCTAGCATATGATCAAGTACAGATACCTACCCTTCACACACGGGAAGAGGACATATAAAGGCAAGGAAGACACAGGGAAAACTTTTGCTAGTTAAGAGCTCCAATTTGCCCTTTGACTGTGTCTAATTTGAAACTTATCGGTCGCAGCTAGTGGGACGTGGCAGAGATTAGAGATTAAATTTTTCTTTCTTTAAAAGCTGGACAGTAACATGGAAGCATCACATGAAAAAATACCGTTTTGATCCATAGTTCAGTGTTGGATGATGATATGAGCAGGATGGATCAAAGCACTGACCTGCCCGTTTAACTGATTGGATGTTGTTTAATAGTATATGAGACTCCGTGCTGCCTTTTGCCTTTTTATGCTGTTGGTTAAGTTCAGAGACATCACGAAGAAACTAAATTTCTTCATTTTAGGGTCTTTTTTTTTATTTATTTTTTTTTGTGATCCTAATATACCAATTTATTATTCCTTTGTTGATCCAACTTATTTGTAACAAATTAAACAGTAAATTGGCATTTGGTTAAATTTTGCTGCAAAACAATGTGATTAGATGTAAAATCTGGTAAAAAGCCAAAATATTCAGTTATATTTGTTATTTGAAATGTGCTACGTTGAATAAAAGTGTCATAGGCAGTCACGGTATGTAATAAATAAAGTTATATGGGAGTTTCTTGGTAAAATTTATCAAAAATATGTTGATGATGGGCAGAAAAACAAGAGTGGACAGTTATAAAAACTGCATTTGGCACAAATAATCCTTGATTATTTATCTCAGATTGGTCACTAAGGTACTGGATTTTGTATATTTATATCACTTACACAGCAATTGCAAAAATAAATGCTTAAAATGTGTCTTCAAACCCCCAATAACAAAACTAAATGTAGAATTCCAGAAGGACGTTGCTAATCCCAAATCTCGTAGTTGGTTTTGTTCCTTAAATTGGTTCTTTCTACTTGGATATTGATAGACTAACACGTTAGGCATGGCTGCTGAAGATTTCTGTAAACAAAGTTGTTTTTATTTTAATGTTTAATCATTTAGTGGCTATGTGGGGGAGGGGGTCTATCTTAAAAAAAAAGAGGCGTAAATTTGCTTCACCTCAGACTTTTACACCATTATATAAAAATAGTTCTGAACAGTTTGTCTCTGAAGATCTAAAATCAGTATTACAGTAGAAATTGAAGGCGTGGTCAGTCGGAGGTCAAATGAAAGCAAATAAATAATTTCACATGTTTACTTGTATGTGTTCTAATGACTGAGGTTCACTTCATTTATGATGTCCAGCTGTTTTTGATCTGCATTTATTTAGAAAGAAAACAAGTTAAGTAGTCATTCCAAGCAAACTGTTGTTCTCTTTCTTTTGCAGAGGAAACATAACAGAGATTGAGAGCTTTTAATAAAACAAATGGATGCAGTAGATGGCGATCATACCCCTTTCTGTGAACCTTTTGGGTTTTTTCCCCCACAATGCTGGCAATCTGTTATTACGCAACTTTGATCAACACTGTAGTAAGGGATCAAAACATTCTCTTGTAAAAGTCTGTGTTTTAAAGGGTTGTCTGGATTTGTGTATATACAGTATATATATATTTTAAAATATAATTTTTGCTTTGAGATTTTTTTTTTCGTCCAACTACTTTACTATTTACAAGTGTTAAAATTCATTCAGTTGTAATTGATGAACACAGCCAAATTGATTCATTGGGTTGTAGAGTGGATAAATTAAATGTTTTTCATGGATTGCATGTTATTTTCTTGTGCTACAGTTAAAAAGAAGAACTTGATTTAAAAAAAGATTAAGTGTAATTTCTTTTTTCACTCCAAATGCTATTAAAGAGGCTGTGTCCCTTCGGAACAGTACATAAATGCCTGGACTTGATATTTTTTATTATGGAAAAAGTAACTACTAAATAAATCACGTGAATGTAGTACACTGACTTTTTTTCTACTTGGTATACATGTGCTGGTCGTAAAACTAGATTATAACAAAGTTGAGTTATTTCAGTAATTCCATTCAAAAAGTGAAATTTGTATTTTATTAGATGCATTAATTACAGACTGATATATTTTAAATGTTTATTTTTTGATTATAACTTGCAGCTAATGAAAACTCCAAATTCAGTCTCAAAATGTTTGAATATTGTTAAAAGGTTCTTTTGAAGACCCCTGTTGCCACACTAATCAGCTAATTAACTCAAAACAACCACAAAAGCCTTTAAATGGTCTCTCAGTCTAGTTCTGTAGGCTACACAATCATGGGGAAAACTGCTGATTTGACAGTTGTCCAAAAGGCAACAATTGACATCTTGCACAAAGAGGGTGAGACACAAAAGGTCATTGCTAAAGAGGCTGTGTCCAGAGCTCTGTGTCCAAGCACATTAACAGAGAGGTGCAGGGAAGGACAAATTTGGTAGAAAAGTGAACAAGCAATAGGGATAACCACCCTGGAGAGGACTGTGAAACCAAACTCATTCAAAAATGGGGGGATATCCACAAAGAGTGGACTGCAGCTGGAGTCAGAGCTTCAAGAGCCACCACACACAGAAGACCTGGTTTCAGCTGTTGCACTCCCTGTATCAAACCCCTCTTGAACAAGAGACAGCTTCAGAAGTGTCTCACCTGGACTAAAGACAACAAGGACTGGACTGCTGCGGAGTGGTCCTAAGTTATGTTCTCTGATGAAAGTACATTTTGCATTTCCTTTGGAGAGCAAGCTCCCAGGGTCTGGAGGAAGAGGAGAGGCACAGAATCCACGCAGCATGAGGTCCGGTGTAAAGTTTCCATAGTCGGTGATGATTTGGGGTGCCATGTCATCTGCTGATGTTGGTCCATTGTGTTTTCTGACGTCCAAGGTCAACGCAGCTGTCTACCAGGACGTTTTAGAGCACTTCATGCTTTCTGCTGCTGACCAACTTTATGGAGAAGCAAATTTCATTTTGGGATTTGGCACCTGCACACAGTGTCAAAGCAACTAGTACCTGGTTTGGGGACCATGGTATTCCTGTTCTTGGTTGGCCAGCAAAGTCACCTGACCTTAACCCCATAGAAAATCTATGGGGTAATGTAAATGGCCTGTATTTGTTATAGTGCCTTATAGAGTCCTGGAAACCCTCAAGGCGCTTTACAACACCCTGGTGATGACGAGCTTTGATGTAGACACAGCTGCCCCGGGCCACACTGACAGAGGCAAGTCTGCCGTACACAGGTGCCACTGGCCCCTCCAAAGAGGAAGATGCAACACGCCAGACCCAACAATTCAGAAGAGCTGAAGGCCACTATCGGAGCATCATGGGCTCCCGTATACCCGAGCAGTGCCACAGGCTGATGGACTCCATGCCTCGCCTTGTTACTGCAGTAATCCAGGCCAAAGGATCCCCAACTAAATATTGAGTGCTGTACACACTTCTACTTTACTTGTTCAAACTTTTCAGTCGGCCAACATTTGTAAAAAAAAAAATAATAATAATAATAATAATAATAATAATAATAATAATAATATGTGGTGCAATGATCTTAATTGATATTCTAATTATATATATACTGAATTTGGGACTTTTCATTAGTTGTGAGTTATAATCATCAAAGAAATAAACCATACCATACCATTTTATTTATAAAGCGGATTCACATGGCATTACAACCAAACAAGGCGCTGTACACTAAAAATGTTAGTTAATTAAACCGGTGTTATACAGTCATGTAGAACAGAGATAAAAGATAAACAGGAAAAACAACAAAATTCCTAGAACCAACAGTTAAAAATCAATAAAACACAGGGAGAATATAAAAAATAACCCCAATAATATGGAAGTTGATAATGTGCATTCCATTTTTAAACAATGTAGTTGTAAGTGAGGTTCATAATTATGTGTTCTCTTTCTTAACATTCGTTTCGATGTCTCACTATGGGATACGCCCCTCCGCGGATTCCTCAGAACGTTGGTTACGTATTGTAACCCCAGATTCTATGAGTCTAGTCGCAGCCCTTAAGCGAGCTGCTATTGGAAGGATGATCTCCGCATCAGCCAATCATGAAGAGCTTAAATGTACGCCCACCAATAGTGGGCCCCCTCGTGGTATATAACCGCAGTGACCCCACTGCTCGCCTCCAATGGCTCTTATTCCATCATAACCAGTGGGGCCAAGTGGCTTAAGGGCTGCGACTAGACTCATAGAATCTGGGGTTACAATACGTAACCAACGTTCTATTTCGTCTAGTCTTAGCCCTTAAGCGAGCTGCTATTGGAAAAAAGCGCAGCTGGATGGGTTTACGCCACACTGGTTAACACAACCAATGGACACACCCAATCAATCTCCTTTAGTGAGGGACGTTCAGCCTCAGACCAGGCTTAAAGACTGAGGCAGCCACGATAAGAGAGGGGCCCTCACTAAAAAAACATCATCCACGAGAGGATGACATCCATCTCAGCAAGGCCAATGAGGTGCCATAAGCATTCATTCAGCCTGCTGCGGTCCAAGCACTGAACGAGTGATGGAACCTGAAGACACATCTCGTAAATAATAACGAGTAAAGGAACAGGATGAAGCCCATGAAGCAGCCTGACAAATGTCTTCCATCGACACACCACTGTGGAGCGCCATCGAAGAGGAAATCCCCCTGGCTGAGTGAGCCCTGAGTGCCTCAGGGGAATCCTGCCCCGATGACGTGTAAGCGAGGGAAATGGCTTCACACAGCCAGTGCGAAAGACGCTGGGTCGACAGCGCCTGACCAAGGGAAGACTCCCTGTAGTGCACAAACAGGTTTTGTGAACGACGAATCTCCGAAGTGCGTGACACATACCGTACAAGCGCGCGCACCGGGCAGAGAAGGTGAGAAGCCGCTTCCTCCTCAGAATTATGGGGAGGAGGAAAAAGTCCAGCCAATGAAATTGACCTGGATTTGAAGGAAGCATTAATGCTTTTGGGCACAAAGGCTGGATTGGGGCATAAAACAGCAGACCCGCCATCTTCCCGGATCCTGAGGCATGCGGGAGCCACTGAAAGGGCGGTCAGGTCACTCACTCTCTTAACTGATGCTAGCGCTAGCAGCAATGCAGTTTTAAGTGACAGGAACTTGAGTGAGACCTGGTCCAAGGGTTCAAATGGGGCTTTGGATAAGCCGTGCAGAACCACCGTTAGATCCCACTGGGGAAAAAGCGGGCGGGACACAGGTCTGTTCCTCCTGACACCTTTTAGAAAACGTTTTGTGAGGGGATGATTGAAAACAGATCTATCTCCAAACCCTTGGTGACAGGATGAGATAGCTGCAGCATATGTTTTAATAGTGCTGAAGGCGAGGCCCCTGTCCATCAGTATCTGCAGAAACGATAGGACATCCGCCAGCTGGCAGGAGAGCGCTTGAACATTCCGCTCTGTGCACCATTTCTGGAAAGCTGCCCATTTAGCAGCATAAGACGCAATGGTAGAGGGCGCCCGCGCACTCTGAATCGTGGCGACCACATCATGCGGCAGCCCAGAAGCCTCTAAGCGTGACCGCTCAGCGGCCAGACCCACAACCGTTGGCCTATTTCCGGAGGATGTTTGATTATTCCATCCGCCTGGAGAAGGGCGTCCGCCCTCCACGGGAGCCTCCACGGGGAGCCGGACACTAGCGCTTGCAGGTCCGGAAACCATGACGCGGACAAGCGCCTGGGAGCCACCAGAATCACCGAGAGCCGTTCCGACCGAATTCGGTCTAAGAGACGGGGAATCAGAGGGAATGGTGGAAACGCATAAAGGAGCGCTCGAGGCCAGGGCTGGTGTGAGAAGGCGTCCGCCCCGAGCGGAGGTCCGTCCCGGGGACTCAGGGAAAACCACAGGCGACACTGAGCGTTTTCGCGAGCCGCAAACAGATCCACAGACGGTTCCCCGAACCTGATCCAGATCTGTGATATCAGTGCGGGATGCAGACGCCAGTCGGAGTCGCGGGGTCCCCCTCTCGACAGGATGTCTGCCGCTACATTCAGGACCCCCGGAATGTAGATGGCTCTGATGGACAGCAGGTGGACATGTGTCCAACACAGTAAATCTGTGGCGACACGCAACAGAGGGAGGGATCGAACTCCCCCTTGGCGATTTATGTAGGCTGCCGCCACCTGGTTGTCTGTGTGAACTTCGACATGACGGCCCTCGAGAAGGGCAGCAAAGTGTCTGATCACATTCCTCACTGTCATAAGCTCCAACACATTTATGTGCTCGTGCGTGTGGGAGGGCCAACGATCTGCCACCGTATGGGACAAGCACGTGCCCCCCCCACCCCGACAGTGACGCATCCGTAAACACAGATACGTGTGACGCAGGACGTCCGATGGGAACCCCGCGTGAGAGGATGCAGGGGTTCCCCCAGTGAGCGAGGTCCCCGCCCACTGAAGGGGGAATCCTCAACATACGTCTCTTCTGACGTATCGGGTGCACCCGGAGGCGGGTGAACCAACGTTGCAAGCGCCTCATGTGCAGCAAGCCTAGCGGCACCACCGAATGGGCTGCGGACATCATGCCCAGGAGTTTCATGACTAACAGGGCTCTCACGATCTTGCGGGGTTGTACACGGGAGATCACCGTGGAGAGATCTGCCGCTCTTGCAGGCGACAAACGTGCTCTCATTAGGGAGGCGTCCAACTCCACCCCGAGATACACAATCGACTGGGATGGAAGAACGGAGCTCTTTTCCCAGTTTATAGAAAACCCCAGGGTCGACAGATGCTCTGTCAACCTCCTGGTTTGCCGTGACGCCTCGTCCTTGGACCGAGCGCACAGGAGAAGATCGTCCAAGTAAAACAAAACCCTCATTCCCTCCGTGCGCAGTGGCTGCAGCGCGGTCTCCAGACATTTGGAGAAGGTGCGCGGGGCTAGCGAGTAGCTGAAAGGGAGGCGATTGAACTGATATTGAACTCCCTTGAACGAAAAACGCAGAAACTTCCGGTGATTTGGAATTACTGGTATGTGGAAGTATGCGTCTTTCAGGTCGATTGACGTGAACCAATCCCCGGGGCGCACATATTCCAGGACTTGTCTCATCGTTAACATGCGGAAATGCATTACTGCTATGGAGCAGTTGAACAGGGACAGGTCAAGAATCGGTCTCATTCCTCCCGACTTCTTCGGTACTATGAAGTAGCGGGAGTAGAAGCCCGAGAGCTCTTGTCCGCGAGGGACTCGTGAAATAGCGTCCTTGGACAGAAGTTCCCGCAGCTCCAGCTCTAGGGCCTGAGACTGTACTTGCGATGTGAACGTCGTCTCCACGATCCCGTTGAAGGGAGGTGGAGTGACCTGAAAATGAAGTGTGTGACCGCAATGAATGGTATCCGAAATCCATTTGCTCATGATACAAAGGCGGCGCCACTCGTGCGCGCGTTCCGACAGTGGACGCGTGTGCGCGGTCACGTGAGCAACGACTGAGGGTTGTGCATGCGCCCTTACCGCCGTCGCCCGTACCAGAGAACTGGGGGCGACCCATGGAGGGCTGCGCTCGAAAGGGCGAGTGCGAAACAGCTGGAACAGGCTGGTCCGCACCGCGGAGCGTGGAGTCCGAGAGTGAAGGACGAGTGGGAGCCGAGCCTGTGCACGGGTGCGACAGAGTGCCCGCGGATGAAGCCGCGCACTGTGCCGCCGCGCGTGGTCGAGACAGCGACCTGACATCTCGCCCCACCCGACGATGTAGTGAGAGCTGGGAGAGTTGGGCCCGGCCGGATGCTGGGGCCGGAGCGCAAATGGAGCGCACCCTTACGGTTGGCCGTATATTATGACTGCCTGCAGGAACATGTATGCGTGCAGCAGTGCTTGGTGTGGGGAACATGTGTGAGAACTCGGCAGAGGATTCTGCGGAGGACTGTAGGATTGTGCTCTTTGAGTGACATGTTTTGGGTTTTATTTCAAAACCAACATCAACATCATTACAATCATGTACACACACATTCCCCCCAAAGAGTCACTTCCGTGGCTGCTTTCGGCGAGGCTCGTGCACCTGGGACTGCCAAGACGGCGTCTGCTGGCCCCGCCGGAACCGTTGCCCGCCATCTCGCTGGTCCCGCTGATGCGGAGCCGAAGCGGGAGGCCGGCTCCGTGGAGCGGACGGTGCAGCTGGGCGTTTGAAGCTTCCGCGCCGTTCGTCCCATCCTCTGGCAGAACGGCCGGAGTGCGAGGCTGACCGAGGGTGAACCAGGTCTCGTACCGTAGCCGATAGTTTGGCCGTCTTCTGAGCCCCCTCAATGACGCTCCTAAGATGGGGACCAAACAGAACATCGGTGGTGATGGGGCCGTCCAGCATCTCCCTTTGCAGATGTTCCGGAATGGAGGGCAGGGCCTTGAGCCAGATCGCTCGCTGGATGAGGGTCTGCCAGGCAGCGATGCGAGCAGAACCGGTGAGCACAGCAGCACACAAATTGAGGATAGCATCAGCAGTCTTAGTAATGACGGCTTTCGACTCCTCGGGGGCTTCCAGCTCCTCCATCATCCTCGAGACGCCGAAGGCAAGGAGGGCGATGTTATTCCCTGCAGCGCCGGTCTGAAAGGCACACTGATGTGCGCGGTCGGTGAGCCGCGTCAGCAGCTGGTCGAGTTTTGAAGCGGGAACAGCTCGCGGGCCAGCGAGGTGGTTCTTGGCGCCAAACAGCGAGGCCAAGTCCGGCTCTAGCGGAGGAACGGACGGCCAGCCTTGGTCGGAAAACCCCTCGACCTTGGTGATGGGCGCATAGGTGGAGACTGGCGCCTTGAGCTTGGCAGGCTCGGAGAAGGCGGCAGACCAGCAGCTCATAGCAGCGGGAAAGCGTGGCCAAATAGGGTCTAGACAGCGTGTCTGAGTTGCCCCGAAGATTCCCGCCAAATCATCTGCTTCAGGCGGGGCTGGTTCTGGCACAGCTAGCCCCTTGTGGGCTGCTGCCGCAGAAATGATGGCGGGCAGCTCCTGGAGCAGTGCTCTTACTGCTGGCAGGGAGGAGCGAGAAGCCACTGGGGCAGAAGGACCCGCTGGGCGGAGCTCATCGACCTCCGTTATGTCTAGGAGGGATGCCGCCTCGTCGTAGTTCTCGCTGTCGGTGACGTCATCCAGCCGGTTGAAGCCAGCCGGCTCCTGACCGGCGTCGAAGAAATCCAACGCCTTGTCCAGCGGGTACGAGTCAGCCACCGGAAATTCTTCGTCGGCGGCGGGAGTGAAGTACTCGACCCGGCGAATCTTCTCTGCCACGGGCAGAGCGGCACAGAACGGGCACGAGGCCTGCGGGGTCAAGGCCAGGCCAGCGTGGTGAGCCCCGAGACAGACCTCACACTTAGCGTGCAGGTCTCCGCTGGAAATGGAGCCCGACTGGCAGGTCGGGCAGGGTCTGGCGTCGCTGGACATGGCTGGTAAGTCTTCTCGGATAATCTTGCTCTTTCTGGATAAATTTGCTCTTTAAGAAGCTCTCAGCTTGGCATGAAGAGAAAAAGGAGGCGAGCAGTGGGGTCACTGCGGTTATATACCACGAGGGGGCCCACTATGGTGGGCGTACATTTAAGCTCTTCATGATTGGCTGATGCGGAGATCATCCTTCCAATAGCAGCTCGCTTAAGGGCTAAGACTAGACGAAATAGAAGCACTTATCTCAATACGCCAATCCTGATTGGCCAGTGACCGTGACGTACGCGTCCCCCTGCTACTATAAGTAGCAAGCGTCCTCACGCACGCACTATTCAATCACCTCTTCTCGCTTCGGTGGTCGCTTATCTCTGAGGTAAGTTAGCTCAACTGTTCACAGACGGAGCCTTCTAATATTCTCTCCGTCGCCGAACGTTAACTTACTGTCCTTCTGTCCTGGCCTTCACCATAGGCTCGGGGCATAACGAGCAGCTTCACACTCCAGTGCATCTGTTCGTTCTCTGCTAACACACCAGTTAGCCTACATGGAAGCCGCTCCTCCCACCAGAGGAGTCGACGGCGCAGGAGCTCGCCTCTGTACCTGTGGGAACAAAATCTCAAGCACAGACCCGCACAAGGTCTGCTCGAGCTGCCTCGGGCTGGAACACGCCCAGCTGGCATTGGAAGTCCCCGGGTCATTTGAGAGCTGTGCTTGCTTCAGCCTGAAGAGCCTTCGCCGGCGGCTAGCGCGCCAAGCTAGCCTGTCGGGGAAGGACCCTTGCCTGCCGGCCCCTGGGCCACCGCCTGGGGACGCCAGCGAACATGTCCTCCCGGAGCCGGAACCGTGTGCCGAACTCAGCTGGGGCTCACAGCTCGAACCGGCCGGTCCGAGCCACCCCGTCGAGGACGTGTTAGAGTTGGACTACGGAGACGACGGGGGCACCTCGGAACTCCTCATTTCAGAGGAGGACGAGGATGACGACGTTTTTCTCCCCATCGCTCAAGCCTCCATGCCTAGCTTTCCGTCCTCTCCCAGGGATGGAGCGGCTTCTCCGGCCACCCAGCTGGACATGCAGTCAGTCTGCCGACGCGCTGCGACCAGGCTCAACATCCCTTGGCCCACCAAGGTCACTGAGGCTGTCAGATCCCGCTACGAGGGAAAGAAGCTGCCTCAGGCCACAAGAGCGGCAAAGCCCCTCCTTCCCGCCTTCCCGGAGCTTCTCCAAGAAGTGAGGTCCTCCTGGGACAAACACCCTTTCAGCTCCAGGTCTCCTGTCCAAGGAGCCTCCTCGCTGGACTTCGAGGGGATGTAGAAGGCTGGCATGCTTCGCATGCCGCCGATGGAACCGCTGGTTGCAGCCCACCTGCACCCACGGCTCTCGGCAACTTCCTCCAGGCCTCCCGCTCTCCCCGCGAAGGCGGACCGCTTCCAGTCGGCGCTGAACGAGAGGGCGTACAAGGCTGCCGCCATCTCCGCCCGAGCTTTGAATGTCTCCTCCATGCTCTCGGCGTACCAAGCCGAGCTCTGTGAGGACATGAATACGAAGCCGGACCCGGAGGTGTGGGAGGAAATCACCATACTGACCGACATTTGCCTGCGTGTGCAGCGCTGCGCGGTCCAGGCCACGGGAAAAGCTATGGGCATGATGGTGCTTCAAGAACGTGCATGATGGCTGAACCTCTCCAACCTCTCTGATAGAGAGAAGGAGGACATTTTGGACATGCCAATCGTGCCTGAAGGCATTTTTGGCTCTGCCCTGGCATCAATGCAGCAACGGTGTGAGGCCAAAAAGAAAGAGGATGAAGCCCTTCATCTCTGCCTTCCCCGTAAGCCCTCGCCGGCGCTGCCGGCTCGGCCGAACCTTCCTCAGGCGGCTGTCCGAGCCCAGCCTCAGTTCTGGATCCCAAAGCGCCCGAAGCCTCAAGCTGTCCAACCAGCTCCTTCGGGCTCAGCGCCTCGACCAGTTTGGCCTCAGAGATCCGGCAACCAAGCCGCTCCGCCGCCGGGACAACCCACCCGACCCGGCGGTCAGCAGGTGAGGAAGAAGAAGAGGGCAGCCTGACGGAGTTCTTTCCCTCTGGACGCTGCAGCTGGCAGTTCCCCGTTCGCCAGCTCCTCCTGTTTGATGTTGCCATGGTGCCTTCTCCCCCCCTCACGGAACCCCTCCGGCAGAGTCCCCGAGCGGTCCAGGGTGGGGCCAGGATGTGCAGCCGGCTGTGCCGGCTCAAAACACACGTCACAAGCACTCACATTGTTTTTCACAAACATGTCACGCTCAAGGAGCATTAAAAAGTTCGCTGCCGCATCCAGACAAAATGTCAAGGGCGCAGCAAAAATCAATAAAAATGTTGCCCATGAGCATTTCCAGGCGTGGGCGGCCCCTGGCGGACTTATCCGCCAGCCACGGGTCGTCCCCGTACGCCTGGGCCGTCAAAGCACAAAGCCCCCGCGCATGCGCAGTGGTTGCCACGAGCACCGCTGCCCCACAACCTCTGGAGGGAGCTGCTGCTCCGTGTGTCACGGCTGTGTCACCGCTCTCCACTCACATGGAGGAATGGACAGCTGTTTCTGCTTCACGTTGGGTGCTGAGAACTATTTCGAGAGGTTACAGGCTCCAATTCGCTTCTGTTCCTCCTCGATTCTCCGGCGTAGTGTTCTCCCATGCCCAGGGGACATCAGCTCACATCCTTCAGGGAGAAGTCTCCTCCCTGCTAGAGGATGGAGCGATATGCATTGTGCCTCCCGATCGGTCTCAGAGCGGTTTCTACTCCAGGTACTTCCTGGTCCCGAAACGGGGAGGGACCGGGATTCGCCCGATCCTGGATCTGAGGGCCCTGAACCGATGCCTCAGGAAGTACAGATTCAAAATGCTCACGCTCTCATCCCTTTTGCGTCTGATTCACCAGAACGACTGGTTCACCTCAATCGACCTGAGGGACGCATACTTTCATATTCCCGTGTACCCTCCACACAGGAAATTTCTGAGGTTTGCCTTTCAGGGAGTGTGTTATGAATACACCGTGCTCCCATTCGGCCTCTCGCTGAGCCCGAGGGTGTTTGTCAGGTGTACGGAGGCAGCGATCGCCCCTCTGAGAGGGAGGGGCATTCGGCTGGCCACGTATTTAGACGACTGGCTCCTGCTGGCACGGTCCAGAGAGGAGGCAGCGTCAAACACGCTGGTTGTGATCCATCACGTGTGTGGTCTGGGTTTCAGAATAAACTGGCAGAAAAGCGCTTTACTCCCCTCCCAGAAAATAACCTTTATAGGTCTGAATCTGGACTCAGGGGCGTTCACGGCCCGTCTCTCGACACCGCGCGTGAACGCGCTCTCGCTCTGCCTGTCGCGCTTCCGCCTACACAGTTCGGTGCGGTTTGCGTTATGCCTCAGGCTTTTGGGTCTCATGGCATCGGCTATTTCAGTGGTACCACTCGGCCGTCTACACATGAGAGATTTTCAACGCTGGGTGGCTTCTCTGGGTCTCTCTCCAGTGCGCCACAGAGCGCGCAGGGTGACGGTCTCTGCAGCGTGCGTCGCGGCGCTCCGCTGTTGGCGTCACCCCTCCCTCTTGGCACAGGGGGTGCCTTTGGGGTTGGTTCTCGTGAGGAAAGTGGTCACGACAGATGCGAGCCTGTCAGGTTGGGGGGGGGGGGGGGGGGGCTCCTGGAGGGTCGCTCTGTCAGGGGTGTGTGGAGCAGAGAGCTCTGGGGGACACACATAAATTATCTGGAACTCCTCGCGGTCTTTCTGGCCCTGAGGCGCTTCCTGCCTTTTCTCTCCGGCCATCATGTCCTAGTGAGAACAGACAACACCACGACTGTGGCTTATATAAACCGCCAGGGGGGGCTGCGCTCCGTGCGGTTACACACGCTGGCACGCAGACTGATCCTATGGTGCAGCAGGCATCTCCTCTCAATCAGAGCCACCCACGTCCCGGGTGTTCTGAATCGGGGGGCGGATCTGTTGTCCAGAGGGACACCCCTGTACGGGGATTGGAGCCTGCATCCAGCAGTGTTGGAACAGATTTGGATCGGGTTCGGCACAGCCGTAGTGGATCTTTTTGCCTCCAAGGAGAATGCTCAGTGTCCTCTGTTCTTCTCCCTGCGCGACCGAGACGCTCCACTCGGCGTGGACGCGCTGGCGCACGACTGGCCACGGGGACTGCTTTACGCTTTTCCCCCAGTGGCCCTGATACCACCCACCTTGCTGAGGGTACGAACCCAGCGCCACACTCTCATTCTGGTGGCCCCATACTGGCCAGCCATGCATTGGGTGGCGGACATTTTCCAGCTCCTGGAGGGCCAACCTTGGAAACTGCCGCTTTGCAGGGACCTGGTGTCCCAAGTGGGAGGCTCGATCTTCCACCCTCATCCAGAACGGTTGGCCCTGTGGGCCTGGCCCCTGAGGGGTGTGGGCTAGTGTCAGCAGAGCTGCCCCAGGCAGTCATTCGAACCATTCAGAATGCTAGGGCCCCCTCCACTAGGTCCCTATATGACTGTAAATGGAGGGTGTTTGAAGCCTGGTGTCAGGGTAGGGAGGTCTCACCCTTCCAATGCCCGGTGAACGTCATTCTGTCTTTACTGCAAGACTTGTTGGATGGGAAGAAGGCTTTCTCCACCATTAAAGTGTACCTAGCAGCCATTTCCGCCCGACACTTGGGTTTTGGGAGGAAATTGGCAGGTCAACACCCCCTGGTGTGTAGCTTCATGAGAGGCGTGCGCAGGCTTCTCCCTGTGTCCCGACCCCTGGTGCCCTCATGGGATCTGTTCTTGGTGATGTCGGCCCTCTCCGGGCCTCCATTTGAACCTATGGACGGCCTGGACCTTAAGATCCTGTCTCTTAAGGTGGTGCTACTCCTGGCTTTGGTATCTGCAAAGCGAGTTAGTGACTTACAGGCTCTCTCTGTGCACCCATCCTGCACCCAGTTTGCACCAGGTGACATGAAGGTGTCCTTGAAGCCCAACCCTGCCTTTGTGCCTAAGGTGGTGGGCTCCTTTTCTCCTATTATCCTCACAGCTTTCTACCCGCCACCCTTCTCCTCTCCTGAGGAGGAGCGGTGGCACAAGCTGTGTCCGATTCGCGCGCTCAAGGAGTATGTGAATCGGACGGAGAACCTTCGCAGGGGGGACCAGCTTTTTGTGTCATGGGGTGGGCCTCGTAAGGGGAAACCCGTCACAAAGCAGCGGCTTTCCCACTGGATTGTGGAGGCTATTTCTATGGCTTACTCCTGTCAGGGCATTCAGGCACCTGTTGGGCTCAGGGCCCATTCTACTAGGGGCCTGTCTGCTTCTTGGGCCCTTTTTCGGGGGCTGTCAATCCAGGAGATTTGTGCTGCAGCAAGTTGGGCTTCTCCACTTGCATTTGCACGCTTCTATAAGCTTGATGTTTCGGTCCCTGCAATGACTCACACGATTCTGAGTGTGGGGTCTTTGGCGGGCCAAGACGTATCCCTGTAGGTTGGTGATCGCTGGATAAGCTGTCTGGCAATACGGGAGTCTCCATATCCCATAGTGAGACATCGAAATGAATGTTAAGAAAGAGAACTTTAGGTTACTGTCGTAACCCCGGTTCTCTGAGTAACATGAGTGAGATGTCTCACCAGACAACCCTTCTTGCTGGGCGAAGCGAGAAGAGGTGTTTATCTTGAATAGTGCGTGCGTGGGGACGCTTGCTACTTATAGTAGCAGGGGGACGCATACGTCACGGTCACTGGCCAATCAGGATTGGCGTATTGAGATAAGTGCTTCTGAGGAATCCGCGGAGGGGCGTATCCCATAGTGAGACATCTCACTCATGTTACTCAGAGAACCGGGGTTACGATAGTAACCTAAAGTTATACGCTAGGTTGAAGTAGTGAGTTTTCATGTGTGATTTAAAAATGCTAGCTGTTGGTGCTTGCCTCACTACTAGTGGTAATGCGTTCCACAGCTTTGGTGCACAGACAGAGAAAGCCCTTTCTCCACAGCTTTTTAAACGTGCATTCGGAACAGCTAGGAGGAGCTTATCTTCAGACCTGAGAGCATGCTGCGGATTGTAGTAATGGACAAGTTCACACAGATATGGAGGAGCTTGATGGTTCAAGGATTTGTAAGTCAGAAGCAAAATTTTGAAATTTATCCTGAACTGCACGGGCAGCCATTTGAAGTATATCTGTCTGTGTGTAATGAATATAATATACACATTTCCCTTTTGGAATAGAATTAAAAAAATAAATAATATGTCATGATATTCTAGTTTTATGACCAGCGCCTGTACATTATAGCTGCTGCTTTCATCTCTATATATTTACTTCTCAGGTTTTTAGCTTCTGGGAAAAGGACAAACAACCTTTATTTGCATATTACAACTCTGGTCTGGGTCTTTATTCATGAAGTTCTGATGAAACCTGTTTTAAAACACTGCATTGTCTGTTACATAATAGCTTGGCAGCCATTGACAAGAGAAAATTTGCTTGCTGATATGTAAATGATTGAGCTGTAACAGTTGTGTATTTGTGACTTGGTGCTCATCACTAGTTCTGGCTTGGGATTTACCAACGTGGCTATTTACCATTCTAGTTACATCTTCATTTTTAGAAAGAGGCAAGTTTGTAACCATAACGATGAGACAAACTCTAGCTTAGGCGTGTCTTTTGGGATGCTTCCTGCATGATCTGATGGATGTTGTCACAGCTTCAGAATTTAGACTGGATGGGGATTATCTGCTAGGTGGACTTTTTGACATCCACCTTGTTGATGAAAATCATCACGACAGACCGGTAATGATCAAGTGCTCAAGGTAGGATTTTCTAACCTTTTTTGTTTCCTTTTAAGGTTAATAAGATGTAAAATATAACGTTAGACAAAAATTCATCAACATAACATTGAGCTACAAGTAATCTGAACTTTGTTTGCTATCAACAGGTTGTTAAACAACTGAGGGAATCCAATTTTACGCTTTTAAACCAGACTATTCAGTTTGATCAGAATGGTGACTCTAAGTTGGGCAACTATTCAGTAGTTTACTGGAACCAGACTGGCGACGCGGAGGTCGTCGGCTTTTGTCAGTTTCAACCACCATACCGGTTCATCATCAACAAAGACAAAATCAAATGGAACCAAGATGAAAAGGTTTTTTTTTAATTATTATTTATTTATTTCAATGATTAATAAGGCAGCAGGAAGTTGAGTGGGTTGTCCAGTAATCGGAGGGTTGTAGGATCAATCCCAGTTCCCGACACAGAATGCTGCTGTTGTGTCCTTGAACAAGACACCTAAACCACCTTGCCTGCTGGTGGTGGTCGGAGGGACCGGTGGCACCATTGCTAGGCAGCCTCGTCTCTGTCAGTGCGCCCCAGGGCAGCTGTAACTACATTGTAGCTCTTCACATGAACATGTGTGTGAATGGGTGAATGGATGAATGTCTGATTGTATCGTAAAGTGCCTCGGGGGTTCCAGGACTCTAGAAGGCACTGTATCAAATACATGCCATTAAGTAAAATCAATAGTTTCTTAATATGCATGTGAGTTTTATTGTGATTGATTACTAAAATACAAACAACAAAAAAAGCATAATGGATATCAACTATTAAAACTTGTCTAGCATTGTTTTAATTGAGCTTTATTTTACATTTCAGACCAACGTGCCAGTGTCCGTTTGTTCGAAAGTGTGTTCAGAAGGATTTAAAAAAACTCAAGAGGGAATCCAAAAATGCTGCTTCAATTGCACAAAATGTCCAATAGACACTTACATTAACAGTACAGGTAAGTGGGAAAATGGCAAAAACATCAAAGCAATACCAGTCCTGCTTTTATCCTACTATCCTCCAAAATTGCATTTATAATTGAACAACCTGAAGACGTTTTCTTTCAATTTAGCAATGATTTTTGTTTGAGATTGTTTCATGCATGGAAGCTGATCAGGAGAATGAGAAACATACTTTGTATTGAACTGTAGCAGAAATATGCAAATGTATAGCTATTTTTCTTCTCTGTGGCCATCTCCAAGTTTAGGTCTTCCACCACCTCCCTCATCCATGGTGTCCCACAAGGTTCTGTGCTGGGGCCTCTTCTTTTCCTCCTCTATCTGCTTCTGCTTCAGCACATCCTTTAAAGGAATCCCCTACAATGTGTTTTTGTGTGTTTCAATGAACATGAAAGATCACTTTCATTTAGAATATTTTTTTATTAATCTAATAATTTTATATATTAAATATTTAAATATCGATATTTGGCCAATCTTGCTAAGGCACAAAAAGTCTGCAAACCTCTTGGGAGAGAAATATTTTTGCCACTTTTAGATCTGTGCAAGAACCTTTAACAATTGCTAATATTCATTAAGTCATTGTTAGAACACACAGAAGAATGCAGCCATGTCTTTTTCAGATATTTTGTGAAAAGATTTATTCATCTGTTGTGAAACAGAAGACCCCTACAAATGCAAAAAATGTGCGGAATCAGAGTGGTCTAAAGAAGGAAGTACATCCTGCAACCAGCGGCATAAGGAGTTCATATCATTCTCAGATGGTGGAGCCATGCTGGTTGCGATCTTCACTTTGGTGATTTTGGGCCTCGGCATTGCTGTATCTGTTCTCTTTGCCATCAACTACAACACACCTGTTGTCAAATCTGCTGGAGGACCAATGTGCTTCCTGATTTTAGTTTGCCTCAGTCTGTGTAGTGTTGGAGTGTTTTTCTACTTTGATAAACCCACAACGGCTTCTTGTGTATTAAGGTTTTTACCATTTCTTTTGTTCTTCACTGTTTGTCTGGCATGCTTTGTTGTGCGCTCTTTTCAGATCATTTGCATTTTCAAATAGCCGCCAAGTTCCCCAAACTCCTCAGCTGGTGGGCGAAATATTACGGACAATGGTTGATCATCTCTGTGACTTTTGTCACTCAGGGAATTTTACTTATTATTGGCTATGCCATTGCCTCTCCAAAGCCTCTCAAAAACACATTATTGTTTCATGACCGAATCATACTTGATTGTGACTTCAATCAAAATGCATTTTTTGGCTCTATGGTTTTCCTTTCATCACTCTGCATTGTTTGCTTTATTTTCTCCTACATGGGAAAAGGCC
This sequence comes from Nothobranchius furzeri, assembly GCF_043380555.1. Taxonomy (NCBI): domain Eukaryota; kingdom Metazoa; phylum Chordata; class Actinopteri; order Cyprinodontiformes; family Nothobranchiidae; genus Nothobranchius; species Nothobranchius furzeri. The sequence goes on from NC_091755.1 coordinate 32,234,984, forward strand.
TCCCCAAAAAGTACAACGAAGCCAAAGCGATAACGTTCTGCCTCCTGTTGCTGATCCTCACGTGGGTTGTCTTTGCCACTATAAAGGTTTTATATTGTGGAAAATACATCCAATTATTGAATGCTTTGACTGTTCTATGCAGTCTTTACTCTTTACTGCTGTGGTATTTTTTTCCAAAATGTTACATCATCATATTCCAACCAAACAAAAACACACAGCAGCACTTCCAATATCTCATTAATGGCTATGCTCAAGCATGTTAGCAGAATCATCAATCTCATCTCACTGACGGAGGAAATAACACAGCCACATCACTGCTTTGCGTTCTCAATCAGGGAACACCTGGTTTATTTTGTCACGTGCCTTTTATGCGTCACTGACAGCGATCTCATTAGTGAAATTACACATGACATTAGTTAACAAAAGATAAAGATATACATACAGAGATAAAAACAAATGAGAACACAAGCATATGTAATATAAATCAATATTAAATCATGACCTTTTGTAGATCTCAGTTCTTAACACCCCCACTTGTTCTCACTTTGTCTTTTATTCCTGACTTCTTTTATTTTCCAAACATTATGTTTTCATATTTCTTCAATGCAGTTTTTGTTGCTGGTTTTGTCATTCCGTCTGCTACCATCTGATCAGTTTGGCAATATTGTAACATCACTTTCCCATCGTTCACACATGATCTTATAAAATGGTATTTTATATCTATGTGTTTGCATCTCTGCCTGCTGACGGGGTTCTTTGCTAAAGCAATGGTACCCTGGTTGTCCTCTAGGATTAAGGGTGTCATCATGTCCTGTGCATACATACTTGGCAACAAATATGAAAGGTACAAACATTCCTGTATAGTTGTTGCTAATGCAATGTATTCTGCTTCACAACTTGATAAAGCTACAGTTGGTTGTTTCTTTGTTTTCCATGATATCAATGCACTTTCATCATTAAGTTTAATGCAGTAACCTGATGTGCTTCGTCTATCCATTACATCACCAGCCCAGTCTGCATCACTGTAAGCCTGTACTCTTAGTTTTGTCTCGTTTGGTCTGTAAGTCAGAGTTTTTCCTGTTGTACCTTTAAGATACCTTAGTACATGAGTCACAGTAATCCAATGTTCTTCAGTCGGGTCTTTGATATACTGTGATAACTGGCTTAAAATAAAGCTGAGGTCTGGTCTTGTACATGATGTCAAATAAAGAAGACTACCTACTGCTTCTCTATACAGTCGTACATCTATGAGTTTCTTTGCACCATCGTTATAGTTTCTCTTCTGTTCACATGGTGTTGCTCTTGTTCTACAGTCATGCATATTGAACCTTTCTAATATCTGTTCAGCATACTTCTGTTGAGTCATCTGAATACAGTTCTCTTTCTGTTCAAACTCTATACCGATAAAATGTTTTAGTGATCCCATGTCCTTCATTCTGAATCTCTTTGCCAGCATTGACTTTACTGTTTGCAGAACACGTGCATCACTGGCGGCTAAAATGATGTCATCAACCCAAATGAGTATTATGGCTTTGTCGCTCTCTGTTGTCCTGGTATATACACAATGGTCTGCAGAATTTTGACTGAATCCTTTAGTTATCAAGTAGTCATGTAAAGTTTTATTCCAGTTCCTGCCAGATTGTTTTAATCCGTACAGAGACTTCTTCAGTTTAAACACTAAATGTTCATCCGGGTTGCTTTTAACTTCATATCCTTTTGGTTGTTCTATATATATGTCGCAATCTATTGGTGAATGAAGATAAGCTGTCTTGACATCCATCTGGTGTAAAATGAGGTTCTCCTGTACAGCACACTGCATCAGTACCCTCACGCTTGTTAGACTAGCTGTTGGGGAAAATGTTTCATCATAATCTAGTCCAGCTCTTTGACCGTAACCTTTTGCTACATACCTAGCCTTGTATCTTTCTGATCCGTCATCATTTTTCTTCAGAACATATACCCACCTACCCCCCACTGCTTTCTTGCCCTTTGGTAAGTCCGTCAGGGTATAGGTGTCATTCTCTAATAAAGAATGCATCTCTTCATCCATTGCTGCCTTCCATTTATCAGAATTTGGGGACTCTATAGCATCGTTGTATGTAATGGGCATACCACATGTTGCTCTGTAACAGTAGTCGATATATAATCCTTGATCATCATTATCCTCCCCTTTTGATACATAGTCTTTTAAATATTCTGGTTTCTTTCTCGTCCTTTCTGGATACCTTCTGTTTGTTCCTGCTGCCTGGTTTGTGTCTGGATTTTGTTTCCATTTTTCCTCAGAAGTTTCACCATCAGATTCATCCTTGTGAGAGGATGATGCTTTCACCACTCGAGGTCGTGAGACAGTTGGTATGTCATCCTCCTCATGGATAAGAACTGTTTGCGTCTGCCTCTCTTCAACATTTTTGCTTACAAACTTTACCAGTCTAACCTTCTGCACACTCTTGTTCAAAGGAAAGTAAATGAGATATGCAGGACTGTATTTGTCATAGCCAATGAATATTCCTTCAGTACATCTTGAGTCCAATTTTGTTTTGTTTTGCCTGTAAGCAAAACATGCACAACCAAACTTTTGCATAGTATAAATGTTGGGTTTGCATCCTGTTAGTAAGAAGTAGGGTGTTTGTTCAGTACGACGACTGAAACATCTGTTCCTGATCACAGCTGCGGTCTGGACTGCATATGTCCATAAGTACTTGGGTAAACCGCTCTCAATGAGCATACACCTCCCCATATCAAAAAGGGTGCGCCAATTCCGCTCTACAGTACCATTTTGATGGGGGGAATATGGCGCTGAAGTTTCATGTCTGATCTTATGTTTACTCAGTAAATCTTGGTACCTTCTGCACATAAACTCTGTCCCATTATCAGACCTAATGCATTTAACATCACCATATGAGGCTGTGTCCGCTAGGAACTTCTCGGTTGCTTGCACCGTATCACTTTTGTTTCTCAGAAAATACACAAAAATAGCACTTGAGTAATCATCCACGAATGATAGTGCATATTTATGACCATCCTTAGATTCTGGACTTATTGGACCGGCCAGATCTGTGTGCACTAATTCAAGAGGTTTCTTAGCCCTTCTGTCTGGTTTTCTATTTCTGTATTGAACAAATTTACCTTGGATACATACTTCACACTTTACTTCTTTTCCCAGTTTGCCTTTGATTTTCATGCCATCAACTACATTCTCCAGCTTTTGTAAATCATCATGATTGCAGTGACCTAGAATTTCATGCCACGTTTGTATGTCCAAGCACTTAGCACATTTATCAGTGTATTCAGTAACAGTTTCAATGTAATACAGTCTGTTGTGCTCATATATGTTAAACTCAGTACCGTCTTTGTGTTTTATTCTGTTTCTACCTGTTTTGAAGACGATGGTTGCTCCATTTTCTGTTGCAGCTCTCACAGAAAAGATGTTCTGCGGGAAAGATGGGATGTACAATGCCTCTTTCAATGTTACTTGACATTGTTGCCCTCTGCTGTCGATCAGGTACACCACAGCGTCTCCTCTACCTTCAGCAACTCCTTTACATCTGCTGCCATCAGCCAGCTCCACACAGTATGTCCCACCATGGAAATTGTTGTCAAACTTCTTAAAAGCACTGATGTCTGTGATGATGTGTGATGTAGCACCAGTATCCACCATCAAACCTTTAATCTCAATCTCCTTCCCAATTCCAGGATTCGCGTTGTCTGTCTTTAGCTTGAAAGCATAAGTGTTGTCTTGGGTCCCGTCATCATCGTCCTCACGAGCTATGCGTACCTCATCACCTCGTTGATTCCTCCGGCACGTCGCGTCTCGGTGAGTGTTGCTCCTGCATCGGCTGCACCACTGCTTCTGACGACACGTTCTGGCCTTATGTCCTTGTCGGCCACACTTAAAACAGGTCACTCCGGTCACTGTGTCTCCTCTTCGATTTGCAACAGCTGCTGCCGTGTGTCGAGACTCATTGTAATTTGGTCTCGCCTTCATGACGTTGTCATGTTCTTCCTTGCGCATTTTCTCTGTATCCTCAAAACTACGTAGCTTGCTCTTGAAGTCAGCAAACTTAACATCCGAGTCACTTTGCATTATATGCACAGAGAATGGCTTATATGTCTCTGGTAATCCTTTTAAAATCATAGCTACCAGCAGCCCATCACTTAGTGTCTCTCCTGCGTTTCTTAAAGCAGTAATTGTAGTCTCCGCTCGTAGGATATATTCCGTTACACTTTCATCATGCGTCTTCTGAAGGGAAGTTAAGTCAGTATAAAGACCGATGATCCTGGGTTTACCTTTGCCAGCGTAGTGGTCCCTCAATATCCGTAGTGCTGCGCGGCCATCATCAGCTGCGTCTCTCATCACGAGAGACAGGCTCTTGTCGTCCAGGAATTGGATCAATTCTGCGTACGCTTCCGCGTTCTTATTCTCATCATCGGAATCAGCTTCACCTTCATCGGTGCTCAATATAGTGTCTTTTAGTCCTTGCAATCGTAAGTGGCCTAGGAATTTGGTTTCCCACAACTCGTATTTCTGCTCATCTCCGTCAAATGCCAATCTTGCCCACCTGCTTCCGGATTCCATCACTCGCCGGCTCATGGTGTAGGCTGACAGCGGCTCACCAAAGGTGATCGTTCCTCTTAATGTGTCTGGGGTAAGCCTTCGGTTAGGCTCCTTTTACCGAGTAGTCTGGGCCCATAACCTGTTAGCAGAATCATCAATCTCATCTCACTGACGGAGGAAATAACACAGCCACATCACTGCTTCGCGTTCTCAATCAGGGAACACCTGGTTTATTTTGTCACGTGCCTTTTATGCGTCACTGACAGCGATCTCATTAGTGAAATTACACATGACATTAGTTAACAAAAGATAAAGATATACATACAGAGATAAAAACAAATGAGAACACAAGCATATGTAATATAAATCAATATTAAATCATGACCTTTTGTAGATCTCAGTTCTTAACAAAGCAGTTTGTCAGAAGCTTGTGTTACAGCTGCCACCTTTCCAACCCAGGAGGGGACTGGAGATTGGCACCACTCCCCCTTCAGTACAACAGATAGCTCCTACTTCACCTCCTTTCACATCAGGCCCTTGGACAGTCATGCCAGAAAGTGGCTCTGCCCCTCCTCCTTCACTGCAGCAGTTGGCGCAGCTGGACAGTTATCTCTGATTATAGATTAGGGGTGGCAGCCCATCACAAGCCACATCCACAAGCCTCTAACATGACAAAGGTCAGGCTGTAAAAACATAATACTGAATTAAAACACCAGATCCAGCCTTCTCCAAAGAGTCCAGATTATCTGGGAGCCCCCATCTGTTAACACCCAGCTCGTGGGATCACAACTTAAGGAGGAGTTCTGGACACATGGTGTGAGTTAAAGCATTTTTTTTTACTAAAAACCAGCCTTTAAAAGGCCTCACCACATGCCACACAGGCAGGTGATCTCTCTGATCAGTCTCCTCCTTTGGAGTTGCAACAAGCAGCCTTTTATGTTGGCAGGGACATCCAAAGCAGCCAATCAGCTGATCATACTGGTGCAGGACAATTTGTTTGTTAGAGGGGTGCATGGTATCTCTCATTGCAGGGGCTGTAACACCAATCATGGAGGGGTCTGACATTCACATAGGTGCAGCCTTCTCAGTAGCCGAGTGTCAGCCCTCGGACCAGGAGATTGGGGTTCAAATCCTGGTCGAGTCTTACCAAAGACTTCAAAAATGGTAACCAATGCCTCCCTGCTTGACACTCAGCTTTATGGGGTTGGATTAGGGGATTAAACCACTAAATTGTTCCTGATTGCAGTCACAGCTACAGCTCACCACTCCCCATGGGAATGGGTCAAATGCGGGAAATGAATTTCACTAGTGTAATGTCCAGCAATGGTCAGTTTGGGTGCAGCCAGACCTTTCTAGCCTGGCAAGCCAGACTAAATAAATGTATTATTTAGTCTGGCCATGCTCCATTGATGGCTCTCGGTTGTGGGGCGGGTTCTACCGTTGTCTTCCAAATGATCTCCGCATTCCACTGGACAATGAATGTGACATACTCTTGTTTCACTCTGTTGCATCATCCCACCCACCAGGCATATAGAGTGTCCTGATTGGCCCACAAAGCGGATACAGCTCTGTGATTTGTTCACTAAGCAGATAGAGCACTATGATTGGCCCACCATTATGGACCAATCACAGCTCTTTATGTGTTTGAAACCCCTCTAGAGAGCTGTGATTGGCTAGCCAGAGTCCTGGTAGGAGCTGCTGAGGTTCCAATGGAGCATGCCTAGACCATTCTTTGCAAAGCAAGAATTTGGTCTAGTTCACTAGGCTAAGACCTTTCAACATCTATTCAACATCTGGTCAGAAAGGAGACACAATATTGCACGTAGTCCCTTTAAACCAGCCTGCCTTCCTCACCAGCTGGAGTCAGAGCCTGCAGTTCTGACAGAGATAATAAAATCATAACAATAACATTCTCTCCTACCAAGGTCCCTTTACAGAGGAACTCATTACATAAACTCCTTGATTCACAGAAGATCAGAAGAAAAAGAAGATTTTAAAGTTAAAGATAATCATTAAATAAACATTTGTTTATTGCTACTTATAATAATTAGAAAACAATGACATGTTCATTAATCTGTGCTTAATGATATATGTTAGCATGTTTACTTGACGAGGTCATCACCATTTGCACTCACACAAGCAAAGTAAGCTAAAGTGAAAAACGCATGACACATAGTTAACCTTTTGCCCAGATTTAGAGCCTCCGAATCAAAAAGGGCGTGTCTCTGAGTTTCTTGGTAATATCCCTCAAACTTGTCAACTTTTGGTTGGCTATTTATTCATAACATCAATATATTAAAACTAGATTACTCTGGTTTTTCCTTCAGTTCGAACAGTTCAACAGTTCGAGAGTTCCAGAGGAAACGCTTCGGACCGGCCATCTGAGCAAAACCTCTTTAACCAGCAAGGATTTTGACACGTCTTCAAAACCTTTTTAAACCTTTTCCGCACCTGCAAAGCTGATAACAAGAAGATAGTTTCCTGCAGAACAAAGCTGATTTGTTCAACTCCTTAAGAGTTATTGCTGAGACGCAAGCTAGTCCAACTGTCGTTACCTGGAAGATGACCCTGGACTGACCTGGTCGTACTGGGAGTTAGCCTGGGGACTTCTGTACAGGGGTCTCCGACATCGGTCCATCGATCCCAGCATGCTCTCTATAATTAATGCTTATCTGGTTTCTGGTCAGGTCCCTGCTTACGTTAAGAATGCTGTAATCCACCCACTTCTTAAAAAACGAGTCTCAACCCCTCTCTCTTTAGCAACTTTAGACCCATCTCCAAACTTCTGTTCATCTCCAAGATCTTGGAAAAGGTTGTGGCTAAACAACTCACAGCTGCTCTTGATGAACATAACATCTATGATCGCTTCCAGTCAGGTTTTTGTAGAGCTCATTCTACTGAAACAGCTCTTCTTAGGGTCTCTAATGACCTTCTTACCCACAGTGATGCAGGGGACTGTTCTGTTCTGGTCCTGCTGGACATAACTGCAGCCTTTGACACTGTTGACCATCACCTGCTACTGGAGAGGCTGAGAGACTGGGTAGGCCTATAAGGATCTGCTCTGGAGTGGTTCTCCTCTTATCTCTCTGAGCGCTCCTTTTCTGTGGCTGTCTCCAAGTTTAGGTCCTCCTCCACGTCCCTTACCCATGGTGTCCCACAAGGTTCTGTGCTGGGGCCTCTGCTCTTCCTCCTCTGTCTGCTTCCTCTTCAGCACATCCTGAGCTCCTTCAAAGGAAGCTCCGACCATCTTATTGCAGATGACATCCAACTGTACATCTCATTTAAGCCCCATGAGATGTCTAAGCTGCAGCTGTTACACACCTGCTTAGACTCCATCAAAACCTGGAAGGCTGGGAGCTTTCTTCAGCTGAATGAAGATAAGACTGAAATCCTCATCTGTGCCCCAGACAAGCTGGTTCCCAAAGTCAGAGACTCTCTTGGTCAGCTTGCTTCTCAAAGGAATCTTGGCTTTTTTGTGCTCCCCTTAGCTGATTCTTTGACTGGTTGTTTGACAAAGTTATTATTAATTATAGATTTTGTCTGCTTTTCAGATTTAGCTCAGTTTCCAGAATTGTTATATTTGTGTTAATGCTACATAATCACATACTTGGAGCAGCTCACTGTTGAATTTGTATTGAAGGTTGAATGCATGGTGGTTTTCTGAAGCATGCTTTGTCCTATTGCATTAAATGCTCTTTATATACCAATGCAATGGCAACAAATAAATGACACATTTTGTCAAAAAATTAATTATTTTTTCATCTCTGAAATATGCAGCCTTTGAAAAAACTCCTCAAAACATTGTGAATGTCCCGTTCTTAATGACTGGCTCATAACCAGCGCTTTGTATGCACATCACACACCGTAGACCAAGTGGCCAGGGAGCCACCAACCAACCACGCTTATGAAAATAAATAAAACTGCCCTTGGAAATGCATGTTACAATGTTATGCTGTTACATAGGTTAATTACATTACCAAATATGGTAAAATTGATAAATGGCCTGTATTTGTACAGCACCTTCTTAGGATTCTACAATTCCCCCGAGGGGCTTCACAACACAGTCAGTCATTCGCCCATTCACACACTGGTGTGAATGAGCTATAATGTAGCCACAGCTGCCTTGGGGAGTACTGACAGAGACGAAGCCAGCCGAACACTGGCGCCCCCGGCCCCTCCGACCAGCACCAGGCAAGGCGGGTTAAGTGTCTTGGCCAAGGACACAACAGCTGCATTCTCTGGTTGGACCCGGGATTAAACCTCCAACCTTCCAATTACTGGACAACCCGCTCTAGTTCCTAAGCTACTGCTGCCCTTATGGTGCCCTATGGTGGAAAAGGTGCCAACAATGGGCCGAATATATAAAACTGAATTCTCAAGAACAAGCATTGTGTCTTCCTGTAATCTGAAGGCACGGCTTGGAAAGAGGAGTGCGTGTTTGTATGTGTGTGTGTGTGTGTGTGTGTGTGTGGGTGGGGGGGGGGGGTGGGGGGGGGGGGGGGGGCTTGAAGAAAGTCAGCATTACTCTGTTTTCCTCAATTACCACCTAAAGGAAACTAAAGGCTAATGTTGAGCTAACAATGCTAACAGTGAATCAGAAACTATTGGTCAGATCTAAAAATATCTCAAGCTACTTTCTCAATTCCATAATTGGAAGGTTGAAGGTTCGAGACCCGCTCAGTCTGTCGCTTTCGTTGTGTCCTTGGGCAAGACACTTAACCCCCCTTGCCTGCTGGTGGTGGTCGGAGGGACCGGTGGCGCCAGTGCTCGGCAGCCACGGCTGTCAGTGAGCCCCAGGGCAGCTGTGGCTACATTGTAGCTCATCCCCACCAGTGTGTGAATGTGTGTGTGAATGGGTGAATGACTGATTGTGTTGTAAAGCACCTTGGGGGGTTCCAGGACTCTAGAAGGCACTATATCAAATACAGGCCATTTACCATTTACCATTTACCAACTGGGGCGACCGTGGCACAGGAGTCGAGTGCTCGCCCCTGTTGGGGTTATAGGTAAACGAATAATTGTAAGCTTTACTTACTTTTTTGGATTCTTCAATAAATTCTGTAAATATGGAAATATTTACCGATTTATTAATTAATTAAGATATTCTTAGATATCTACGGGGCACCACCCATTCTGATTAGAAAGGGAAAATTAATTGAATCCAAAATCTTATCAATCTGTCTGAAGTTCGTGGAATTGTTAGGAGCAGAAATTTTCAGCCGACACAGACAAAGTCGCTTGACACAACTGGATTGAATTTTACAACATTTATTAACTATCCTATTTATCAAATGAATAAACAATGAAGTAATGAATAATAATGATGTGATATAATTGAGTTGGGGTAATCAAAATGGTGTTCAAGGTGTGTGTTTGTGTGTGTGTGTTCGGATATGTATTAAAATTGGAGTCTTGAATACAAGATGTCTGACCCCTTTGTTTGGCTGAAGTTGTGTGTATAAGTGTGGGTGGCAACTTGCACTTTAACTTCCGAAGCACTTAGAATCAGAGTAACTTAACTGTAAATAACTCAAAACATTTCAAAAGGATCATGAAGCTTCATCAAAGATTAATCATAAATTAATATCTGATCGGTTAAACAGCTTGGCCACAGCAGAAACCATTTAAAGATATTAAACAATGACCAATGAAACGGCGTACTCTTGGAATACTCCCGACGGGCGTATTTGGGTACAAAAAAGAGAAAAAACCCGTCTGATAATTTGAAGCAATAGCGCAGTTTTATTGCTTATTCTGAACTATAAAGGAAACGGGAGAAGATAGAGAGAGAGGAGGAGAGGAGTTACTCTTATCACCAGAACAGCGAGGCATCCCGCACTGTTTGATCTGACGGGTCTCCATTGTTTTAATCGGCGTTCTCCGTCGGTTTGATGGTCCTCCGCTGTTTTCCAGCGTTCTGTCCTCACACAAACTGGATCGTAGCAATGAACGTTTCCTCATAAATTGGCTGGAGATCAGCACCAGGAGAGCAGACCTGATGGGCTTGTGGCTTGGCTTTCCAGCGGTTCCGTGCTCGCTCCACTTCAGCACTTAGACCTCCCGCGTGCTCGCGTTGACCGGAGCGATCGCAGCAAAACGTCTTCAAGTCAGTTGACTGAACGAAAGACAAAGAACGATGTCGTTTCGTTGTAATTTATAGCTTTTGAGCTGGTGGGAACTGTCCATGAGCTCCCGCACATGCGCAGAACGTGTTTCTGGTATTCGGCGGGGACGTCATCACATTGCTTCCGTGTGCAAAGCATCATGGTAAATGAAGTGTCAGCTGGCGCTGATGTTTAATATGCTTTTCAGAGCAATTTAGCACAGTCTTTTGGAGACAATCACTGCACAGTAATTTCCTCATGAGGGTAAATCCTCAACACCCCGTAATCGGAAGGTTGCAGGTTCGAGCCCCGCTCAGTCTGTTGCTGTTGTTGTGTCCTTGGGCAAGACACTTAACCCCCCTTGCCTGCTGCTGGTGGTCAGAGGGATCAGTGGCGCCAGTGCTCGGCAGCCTCGCCTCTGTCAGTACGCCCCAGGGCAGCTGTGGCTACATTGTAGCTCATCCCCACCAGTCTGTGAATGTGTGTGAATGGGTGAATGACTGATGGTGTTCTAAAGCACCTTAGGGGGGTTCCAGGACTCTAGAAGGCACTATTTCAAATACAGGCCATTTACCATTTAACTCAGTATTACAGTAAAAAGCATGCACGAGGTTAATAATGAGTCATTTGTGCTGTGTTAATTCCTTTAATGAGTCTTTTAGAACTATGACAGCGCGCTAACAAGATGCTTTGCAAGTTGGCAAATAACTACACATCCTCTAATGCAAAAGGCTCAGTACTGTATTAAGTGTAATAAGTGCTCCCTACACATAAAATACCCAAGTGCTAACATCAGAAATGACAATGCATTTATTTAATGATCAACTTACTGTGTATGGCTCATCTTTGTTCGTCTTCTAGAATCTTCCGTTGCTGATCTGTAACTTGCAACATTCATTAAACTCACAGAACGGTAGTGAGAAAGTCACCTTACCTTACCTAAAAATAGACTGCAGTACCCAAATTTGACCACAGGATGTCATGCTTGCTTCAGTATTTCAGGTTGCACCTTTAAGGTCTCATGGCATCAGCTGCAACATATTTTATTAATTTTGCATGCTGATTTGTAAATTCTCCCTCAACCATTCATCCCCATTTCATGTAAATGATATCCACGATTAAACCACTGCTAATGTCTCTTTAAAAAGGCAGAGAGAAGTTTTATGTGTGTTCAAGTTGAAGGAGACAAACAATAATGATGGTGGTAAAGCAAGTTGTTATTCATCTGTTTCTACTGGGATGTTTTCTGCATGACTTTGCTGAATGCAACGTCAAAGTTTCCGAGTTTAGGTTGGATGGGGATTATTTGATTGGTGGACTTTTTGATATCCATCATGTTGTTGAAACACCTTACCGTAACAGACCAGAAGCCACCACCTGTTCAAGGTGAGTTTTCTAATCTATGTGTCATTTTGGCAAATGTGTTTGCAGAATATTTCATATGCTGCAATGCTGTTCTTTCTCTGTCCACAGTCAAACGCTGATTCTGTCAAGTTATATGAGGTTCAATGTGATGAGATTCTCTATAGAGGAAATCAACAACTCCACTGTCCTGCTGCCAAATGTAACTCTTGGCTATGAAATATTTGACCACTGCTCAGTCACACAGAATTTTCCTAATTTGTTTAACCTGATCTCTGTGAATGGTCTCATCCAACCTAAGAATATATCCAGCAGAAGTTTTAATGTGATTGCAGTGGTTGGCACTCTAACAAGCACAGATACACTGACTGCAGCCCCGATCTTCATGATGGAACTCGTTCCAATGGTAACATTTGTAGAAAGTGTCTGAATTAATGTACTTCACACTTTAGAAGGTACTAAAACACTTTTTATGTTTTTACAACAGATCAGTTATGGGGCTTCTAGCTCGGTCTTATCAGAAAAACGTAATTATCCATCTTTCTTACGAACCGTGCATCCCAATAAAGATGTCATAGAAGTGGTTGTGAAGATTTTGTTACACTTCAACTGGCGCTGGGTTTCATTTCTTTACACTGATGATGACTATGGGAAAGACGCCCTGGCCTTGTTTATAGATAAGATAAAGGACACAGAAATCTGCTTGGCATACACCAAAGGCCTTACTGTAGACACGGAATACCCTCAGATAATTAGACATATAGACTCACAGAGGGTAAATGTCATCATTGCTTTTGCACTTGAATGGACTGCTGAAGATCTCATCAAAGCAGCAATAAAGCGAAATGTCACCAACAAAGTGTGGATTGCAGGAGATACCTGGTCCTTACACAAACAGCTTCCCAAGGAGAAAGGAATCAAGAATATTGGAACTATACTTGGTGTTGCTGAACCATTAATGACGATACCAGGTTTCAGTGATTTCATCCATTCGTTTAAAGCCAATTCCCAAAATGGAAATGCAAATCCACATTTTTGTAACCAGAACTGCAACTGCAGTGATGTAAGTGCTGAAGATATCATCAATGCAGATCCCTCTTCAAATTTTCCTGTTTACTCTGCCGTGTATGCCGTCGCCCATGCCTTGCACACAGTCTTGCAGTGTGGAGCTGGAAGCTGTAATAGAAGTATAAAACCGCAACCACACATGGTACGTATGCTTCATGTATATATGATTCCTGTAGCCTTTCTTTGTCATGTTTTGACCATTTGATTATTTTCAGTCCACGCTGTTTCAATGGTCATTCAGTGTAGTCCAAATGTCCTTCTATACCCTAAAATATGTACTTGACTAAATAGTAGAATCTAGAGTACAATGTATCTATTCAATCAAAATCTTAACACCAATTGAACACTTTAGAGAACAGGAAGACTAAACTAAACTTTATTTTTCAACAACAGGTTTTGGCGGCTTTGAAAAAATCCAAATTTGTACTTTTAAATAGGAGCGTTATGTTTGATGAGAATGGAGACCCCGAATTTGGACCCTATTCAATCGTTTTCTGGAACCATAGTGGTGAAGCCGAAGTTGTTGGCTTCAGTGATCTTTATCCATCAGTCCAGTTCTACATCAATGATACCAAAATTCATTGGCATTCAGATAAGGTACTGTGATTTTAAGTTTTACTGGTTATGCATTAAAAGTTCCAAAGGATGTTAAAAATATAAACTATTCTTTTGGTAAGCCAACCAATTTATTTATTATTAAATGTTACTTACATGAATTTCTGATTTACCTACAACAGTAGGAGTGATGGTGAGGACTGCCACATATGCTTTATACCTGACTCTCACAGGTGCCTGTGTCATTGTGTTCCCAAACCTGTCCTGGAGGATATGCAATGAACCAAGAAGGAATCCACCATTGCTGTTTTAGTTGTACCATCTGTCCAAATGGAACTTATGTCAATAGTACAGGTAAATGAATACATGTACACCAAAGAGGAAAATGCAAGGAAAAGGTGTCTTTATTTACTTTATAAAGGCTTAGCATTCAGTTATCATTCTAAATTAGCTTGTTGCTAGATGAAGTGGGTGGGATGGGCTAACTATAGGCTTTGTTGTATTTTGTCTTTTTTTCTAACGGCTTTCGTTATTTGCTCCAGCAATTCTGCCATTTCCTCCATCAGCTTGATGCCCTTATGGGTGTTTCTCAATAGCCCTTTTTACAAGATGCACCGTGCTATGCTGGCATGGCGTTGCGCGAATTTTGCGCTCAGAAAGAGGTGTCATGAGGAAGTCACTGCTGAGCTCTGGCCAGCAATTACATAGAAAGTGGGCTGTAAGTTTTGCCTTTTGAACAAAATCAGCTGAGGTGGCAAACTGGAGCACTGGAGCTTCTCTCCATTAGAGCTGAAGCTCAGATCACCAGACACTGCACGGGGACTATGGTGGACAGACATCTTTAGGATTTGTTAAGAAAATGTAACGATCGCTGCTTCAGTCACAATAAATAGCAAGTTATGTCCAAGATAAACGGAAGTCTGCGGTGTTCTTTCTGATCTTACATTTGAAAACTTTTTTACTACTTCAGACAAAGAAAATGACGTTTACCTCTTAATAAATAGAATATCTTCTAAGAAATCATAATGTAGCCATAGAAAAACTTCTTGGTAAGTACAGTACAGGCCAAAAGTTTGGACACATCTTCTCATTCAATGTGGTTTCTTTATTTTCATGACCATTTACAAAGGGGTCAACAAGTGCTAAACACCTCTGGGCACCCCTTCAAGACTGTTGGAAAACTATTTCAGGTGACTACCTCTTGCAGCTCATCAAGAGAATGCCAATAGTGTGCAAAGCAGTAATCAGAGCAAAGGGTGGCTATTTTGAAGAAAATAGAATATAAAACATGTGTGCGTGTGTGTGGGTGGGTGTTGTGTTTGCACTCTAATTTCCCTCTGGGATTAATAAAGTATCTATGAATTTGAATTGAATTGAATGTGTCTGCTCTGCCCTCTCAATCCCTGTGAGTCGTGGCGGATGGCTGCTCATACTGAGCCAGGATCCTCTGGAGGTTTCTTCCTGTTAAAAGGGAGTTCTTTTTCTCCACTGTCACTACATGCTTGCTTAGGATGAGGATTGCTGTAAAGACATTGACACTAGTCAGTGACTCGATACAGATTTGATATAATTGTTTAAAACAGGGAATCCTCATGACTGCATCAACTGTAAGGAAAACGAGTGGTCTGAAGAAGGAAGTACATCCTGCAACCAGCGGCTGGTGGAGTTCATCCCGTTCACAAATATCGGAGCCATGTTGATCATGGTCTGCACCCTGTTGTTCTTGGGCCTCGGCATTGCTGTTTCTGTTCTCTTTGCCATCAACTACAACACACCTGTTGTCAAATCTGCTGGAGGACCAATGTGCTTCCTGATTTTAGTTTGCCTCAGTCTGTGTAGTGTTGGAGTATTTTTCTACTTTGATAAACCCACAACGGCTTCTTGTGTATTAAGGTTTTTACCATTTCTTTTGTTCTTCACTGTTTGTCTGGCATGCTTTGTTGTGCGCTCTTTTCAGATCATTTGCATTTTCAAAATAGCCGCCAAGTTCCCCAAACTCCTCAGCTGGTGGGTGAAATATAACGGACAATGGTTTATCATCTCTGTGGCTTTTGTCACTCAGGGAATTTTACTTATTATTGGCTATGCCGTTGCCCCTCCAAAGCCTCTCAAAAACATATTCTTCCAACATGATCGAATCATACTTGATTGTGACTTCAATCAAAATGCATTATTTGGCTCTATGGTTTTCCTTTCATCACTCTGCATTCTTTGCTTTATTTTCTCCTACATGGGAAAAGACCTCCCCAAAAATTACAACGAAGCCAAAGCGATAACGTTCTGCCTCCTGCTGCTGATCCTCACGTGGGTTGTCTTTGCCACTACATGGATTCTTTATCGAGGAAAATACATCCCATTATTCAATGCTCTGGCTGTTCTCTCCAGTCTTTACTCTTTACTGCTGTGGTATTTTCTCCCAAAATGCTACATCATTATATTTCAACCAAACAAAAACACACAACAGCACTTCCAAGGTCTAATTCAGAACTATACCAAAACGGTTTCTCAGTAGCTTGCTGCAAATATTTGCTGCTTTATGCCGTCGGATGTTTGGTTATAGAATCTTCATTTGTCCTTTTCTTCAAAAATGCTTTTATTCTTTTTTTTCCCATGTTGACATTTAAAGTTGATCAAAAGCAGCTCATTCATTGTCAAAAAACACAACTTCTATGTAGCAATTCAGATTTTTCTATTTTATTCTGCATTATTTTTAACAGGTTTTAACACAAATGTTCTATGCAGTGTTAATTTATCACATTGTTAAGTTTGATTTTTCATTTGTTGCATTGCTCATTTGTGTTCCCTTTTAGTTTGCTGGTGTTTTTTAAAGATTTTTTTTCTCCATACTTTTAGAATATGTTCTGTTTGCAGATTTCACTTTTTCTCCATGGATGCATATTTGGATACTTGTGCTAATGCCTCATCCTACTGGTGATTAATACCTACCTACTCAACATGCTATAGTGCATAACCTCATATGTTGTATTTTAAATGACTAAATAGTATAATTAAAACTTTGACTGGCCCTGTATTCAGTCCATTTAGTTTTTAGTAAAAGTTGTGAAACTTTTGGCTTCTTAGCCATCAAGTAATGTTTCATCTTTCCCTTCTCTTTCTCTTTTTGCAAGGGGCCCATGTGTATCTTTGAACAAACCCTGAATTGTGTTTTGTATATTTGCTTGTTTCCAAAATAAAAGATACCACAAAAGCAGGTAATAATGATTAAATACGTGGAAGAAAATTTGTAAAATTACCAAATTACAATAAAATGGAAAACATTAAACACTGGTAACCTTCCATATTCTGGGACTCTATCTTATTTTCCAATAAAGATCCTCCAAAAGGAAAAAAAACCTAGAGGAAAAATGGTTTTCGTGTTTGTTATGACAAACCCCATTCAAGCTGGTAGCTTAAGTAGTTTCAAATAGAATCTCAAATCATTTGTGTTTCCAAAGGTGAACTCATGCAGAGCTTATTTGTTAAAGGATGTAACATTTTAGCATAAACCAGAGATTTCCAGTTCAATGAATTTATTTATTTGTGTGCATTTGTTTGTGGCTAAATCACTGCAGGGACTCGTCTTTCACCCTCGGGAACAAAGTTTTCCATCAGTCCATTTCCGGGGTGGCTTTTTTTGTTTAATTTTTTTTAGAATTGCAGAGGAGTGAAAGGCATGCCGCATCTAGACAGGCTGCCAGATTGATATTAAGGCACTGAAGTAACTTCTATCCAAATGTTGCATATTGGTAACTTGTTTTTGTCTCAGGAACTGATTTTTGCATGCTGATTTGTAAATGCAGCCATGGATATTTGTGACTCATCTCCTGTTCTTGGAAATGTTCCCCACAGCTTAACCACAAAACCAAGTGTCCCTTAGAAAAGATAAAGACTAGTTCCATTAGTTCATGTTTAGAGACTCATATGGTAACCATGAGGGCGAAGCTGGTTCTCATTAATCTGTGTCTACTGGGGTGTTTTCTGCATTTCCTGCCTGCGGATGTCACGGCTTCAGAGTTTGAGATGGATGGTGATTTTGTGATTGGTGGACTTTTTGATATCCATCATGTTAGCGGAACGCCTTTTCGTGATGGACCAGAAACCGTCACCTGTGCAAGGTGAGTTTTTAATCTTTGATCAATAAAGCATAAGAGTTTATTTGTTTACCAGTTATTATTTCTTTTCTACTTATATATTTCACAAAACCTCTTTGAGAAAATCAAAAATCCAGATTAGTTTAATAAAAGGTAATCCTACCAACCAATCAAATTAATGTGGTCGGTGATTCTAACAGTACTTAAATCTGTCATGACATTTGTTTGCAGTCAACCCTTCATTCTGTCGAGCTATCGGAGGTTTCAGCTGATGAGATTCTCTGTAGAGGAAATCAATAATTCCACCAACCTGCTGCCAAACGTAACGCTGGGCTATAACATATTTGATCACTGCTCAGACACACAGAATTTTCCTGGTATTCTCAGCCTAATCTCTGTTAATGGTTCCCTAAAACCTTGGATAAATGTAAGCAAGACATTTTCTAAAATGATTGCAGTGGTTGGCACTTACACGAGCACAGATACTCTGACTATAGCCCCGCTCTTCATGATGAATCTCATTCCTATGGTAAAGCTATTAAACTGTTTAACCTGATCAAACCAAACTGTTGTGTTTTCAAAGTCTAAACAGGTATGTTAAAATTTCAGTTTCTCCTTTTCTTTTAACAGGTCAGTTACGGGGCTGCTAGCTCTGTCTTCTCAAATAAAATGAGTTTTCCGTCCTTCTTGCGAACGGTCCACCCGAATAAAGATGTCATCAATGTGGTTTTTAACATTTTGCAAAAGTTCAGCTGGCATTGGGTTTCCTTCCTGTACAGCAATGATGCTTATGGAAAAGACGGCATGGACTTGTTTGTGAACAAGATCAAGGATTCGAAGATCTGCTTGGCTTACACCAAAGGTCTCACTGTAGACACGGATTACCCTCAAGTGCTCAGACAGCTTGATGAACAGAATGTTAATGTCATCATTGTTTTTGCGCCTGAATGGACTGCTGAAGCTCTTGTTAGCGCTGCCATAGTACAAAATATCACCAACAAGGTGTGGATCGCGGGAGATGCCTGGTCTTTAAACAAACAGCTTCCCAAGGAAAAGGGAATCCAGAATGTCGGAACCGTGCTTGGTGTTGCTCAGCCGGTAATGACGATACCAGGTTTCATCGATTTCCTTCGTTCATTCGAAGCCCAGTCCCAAAACAAAAATGCAAAGCAGGAGATGTTTTGTAATCAGAATTGCGGTTGCAACAACATAAGCGCCGAAGACATCATCCAAGCAGATCCCTCTTTCAATTTCCCTGTTTACTCGGCTGTGTACGCCATCGCCCACGCCTTACACAACGTCCTGCAATGTGACGACAGCAGCTGTAACAGAAATATATCTGTGCCCCCATATGTAGTAAGTACATTAAAATATACAAGGCTACTTTATTTTGACGTTTTATTCTTTGATGTTTGTGTTTCTGAAAAGTTTGGCCTAATCTGCAATGGTTGCCCAAACAAAGACTCTCATCTGGGGTGTCCAAAGTGTGTTCCAGGTCTTTTGCAGTCCTCAACTGTAATTACAAAATGGTAGAATTTCATCTCACCTGTATGGACTATTGATGAATGTTACAACCCCGACATGAGATGGTAAAAATGTGAAAGGGGGTAGCATAAGAAACATGATAGAGGAGTTAAAATGTGTTTAATTGTCAAAAGGTTTAAAAAGAAGTGTGCAAACAGATGGAGACCATTATTAAAATAATGCCAAACATCACAAAAACTCTAAAAGGTTAACAGTAAAAGACAACTTCATTAAAACGCCTGGTTAAAACTTGTTAAAAGTTTTACCAACACTGAAGGTGTTTTAAAACAAGAGAAAGTTGATATAAGTCTTCAAACCAGAACAGAATTAACCTTTAAAATACCAAAAACCAAAGATTATTACGATCACAATCAAGTCAAACATGAGTTGACATCAAGTGGGAATACCCTCACCAAGACCATGAAGTGGTCATACCAAAAGATCCTATTGGATCATCTCAGAGTTTTAAAGTTAGTTAAAACTCATCACTCTCAGAGTTAAAAATCATTAAAACTCTTCAAAACACAAACGGGTTTAAACCACAGTGAGGCCTGGAGGACTGCTGCCTCCCAGACTGCTGGATGGCACAGCCTTTTATCCCGGAGGTGGCTCATCAGAGGGATTCAGGTCAGATGTGCTCCTCAGCAACCTGGTGGGGAGGAGGAGGAGGGGCAGTGTCTGGCTGATCACCGGGGCAGGGTGAGCCCGGCTCCTGCACCCGAAGAGGCCAGGCTGGTGGCCAACAATGAAGATAACTAACAACTACTAAAAAAAAAAAAAAGGTTCTCATGCAGATCCAAATATCTTGTTGACTCAATAGAACTTTCCATCAAGGCCAACCACATAGTGTTAACCTACTTACATTTAATCCACATCATTTAACTCCCACTCTATACCTCACTAGTGATCCGATTTTTGTTTTACAACAGGTTCTGTCAGCATTGTGGAAAAGCAACTTTGGACTTTTGAATCAGACTGTTGAGTTTGATGAGAACGGTGACCCGCAGTTTGGAACCTACTCGGTAGTTTTTTGGAACCGTAGCGGTGATGCCGAGGAGGTCGGATCGTATAATTTTAACTCGCAGCAGTTCTACATCAACAGCACTAAAATCCAGTGGCACGGAGAGGGAGAAGTATGTTTTTTCTTCTTCTCAATTAGACACGTAAAGATTACTGCTAACATTCGTTTGAAAAGGACAAATTAGAGAGCATTACCTTGCAGGGATGTGTAGATATTTCTGTTTTATTTTACCCATTTATGTGTTTCAAACATATTAATGTGTATGCGTCTAATCCAAACCTCAGCCATATTCTGATTTTATTTTTTCTGATTTGAACAGGTGCCTTTGTCATTTTGCTCCCTAGAATGTCCCAGTGGATATATAAAAGTCCAAGAAGGAATCCAAAAATGCTGCTTTAGTTGTACAATTTGTCCAAATGGAACTTATGTCAATGCTACAGGTAAATGATGACACAATTTAGTTTAATTTTTAGATTCTTGGCTATAGTTTTATACAGGATTGTGTTTTTTGAATGTCTAAATGTTCAGTTTTTGAGTGCAAATATGAATTTCTTCAAAATTAGGACAAGGTTTGGAAAAGCCATAACTAGTCATGAATCAAAACTGGAGTTCCTTGCTAAAGCCAGCAAGAAATCACAAACAAATGATGATTGAGATTAAGTTCCTCTGATTCCTATTGGACGGGCTGAAATCCTAGTTTAGCTGAGTGTTATTGGGTGCTCTAGTCCTCACAACCCTAGGGCTCGGGCATACTTGAAACCACGTCCACTTCATTGCTTGAATGGCTTTGCTGGCAACCTATGTTTAAAGGAAGATATTAAATGCACTTTAATATTGACCAGATAACTGTTTATAACCTTGTATTAACTGTATCAGCATATTACTAGTGATGTTAAAAGATTTTTTGTGTAAGGCAGGGTTAACTCAATTTAAATACAACATCAGGTATCAGACAAAATGGTAAATGGTCTTAAAATTAACCGAGCTTTGTTGTAAAACAGAGGATCCCTACAAGTGCATCACGTGTAAGGAGACCGAGTGGTCTGCAGAAGGAAGTACATCCTGCAACCAGCGGCTGGTGGAGTTCGTACCATTCACAGATGGCGGAGCCATAGTGATGGTGTTTGGCGTTTGGACCCTAGTGGGACTGAATCTCGCCATGTCTGTTCTCTTTGCTGTCAACTACAACACACCTGTCGTTAAATCCGCTGGAGGACCGATGTGCTTCCTGATTTTAGTTTGCCTCAGTCTGTGTGGTGTTAGTGTGTTCTTTTACTTTGATAAACCCACAACGGCTTATTGCATTTTACGATTCTTACCATTTCTGTTGTTCTTCACCGTGTGTCTGGCATGCTTTGTTGTGCGCTCTTTTCAGATTGTTTGCATCTTCAAAATAGCCGCCAAGCTTCCTAAACTTCTCAGCTGGTGGACGAAATATAACGGACAATGGCTGATCATCGCTGTGGCTTTTGCCACTCAGGCAGTTTTACTGACTATTGGCTTTTCTATTGCCCCCCAAAGACCACTCAATGACACGGTTTCAAATTCTGAAGCAATCATCCTTGGGTGTGACAACATTCTCAAAAGTGTAACCGCCCCTGTGATTCTACTTTCATCGCTCTGCATTCTTTGCTTTATTTTCTCCTACATGGGAAAAGACCTCCCTAAAAATTACAACGAAGCCAAAGCGATAACGTTCTGCCTCCTGCTGCTGATCCTCACGTGGATCACCCTTGCCACTGCGAGTATACTTTACCATGGAGTATACATCTACACATTTATGGCCCTGGCTGTTCTCTCCAGCCTGTACTCTTTCCTGTTGTGGTATTTCCTTCCAAAATGTTACATCATCATTTTTCAACCTGAGAAAAACACACAGCAGCACTTCCAAGGTCTCATTCAGAACTATACCAAAGCAGCTGGCCAGTAAATGTCTAAATATGTCTGCTGTATACAAAAGAGTGCATCGGTTTATGTGGTGATAGTTTCGTTAACCAGCAGATTGTACGGTTCTGTGTTGGTTAAGACTAGTTTTCTTGTATATCTTCTTTCATGGCAGTCTTTTTAATTAGACAATACGAAATTTGATTTGTTTAGTTGTTCTTTGTGAAGCACTTTGTAATGCGAGTTTTCTTTCTGTGATAAGTGATGTATAAATAAACTTTACATACTACATGTTTTAGTGTACAGCCCTTTGGCACTGCCTCCACTGGAAGATTGTCTGTGAATAAATAAATGAAAGGAAAACAGGTCTGTAACATAAAAAGTTTATTTTTAACCACATTAATAAATCTTTGGACAATTTTCACGAGAATTATGTTTTTCTGAACATTAAATGTATGCATAACTGATCATGTGACACATTTGTGTTTCCCAAATTAATCCTAATCTGTCAGTTATTTTTTCTTGAAAGAGCAAGGAATGCACAAATTTGTTATGCGCTGTACAGAAAACCAGATCTCCCCTTTGGGTTCAAATATCTGCCTGAATTTGGCCAATTTGTCAATATTGTTTGTGTAACCATCATGCTTTCTCTTTCTTGGCAAGGAACAGAGGTGTGGACTTCAGTCACATGACTTGGACTCGAGTCAGACTCGAGTCATTATTTTAATGACTTCTGATTTGACGATAAAATCTATAAAGACTTACGACTTGACTCTGACCTAAACGCCAATGACTGGCAACTTGAATCGACTTGCATCTGTTGATTTGATGATGACTTGAGCATATTTGATATTTTAGCACAAAAGTGGCATGATATGGACAAAAATCATAAATCGTTCTTGGTTCTGGGTGTGATCTTGTACTGCTAAATGCAGCAGCACTTTGTTTATAATCAGTTTCAGTCGCACCTCCTGCTTGTTTGAGCAAATAAATGAAGCTTTAAGAATTATTTCTGGAATTTATTTATTATCATTGTCATTAAATTAAAGTTGGACAGATGACTTGATTATGACTTGAAAATTCAAAGTTAAGGACTTGGACTTGGTTATCTTTGAGTTGGACTTGACTTGAGACTTGACTGGAAAGACTTGTGACTTACTCGTGACTTGCAGAGCAGTGACTTGGCCACACCTCTGGCAAGGAAACATAAGCTTTTGTCTTTAAGCCTTTATGTATTTATCCTGAATATCAATGTTATCTTATTGAAAGATAATGTTTGCAAATCCATTGTTGATGGAGAGAAAGAGAGATTGTTAATTTTGTGAGATAAATAATTTTACCACCATCTACAGAAATGTATAATATTTAATATAAAAAACAATACCTGCTAGCATGGTAGTATGCTATTTCCTGTAGCATTGGCGTTTTCGGCCAGTACCCCAGAGACATTTAATTCAGTCATGCCATAACATTATGTGCAGGCCTTGGCATTGCCTTAGCCACCAAATTACTAAAACTGGAATTCTCTTAGCCAAAAAAGTGAATATCTCATCAAGCTCGTCTCAGAATGTTTTGACTTTGTGGAAACCTGGAGTGGCAACAGCTGGAACTAGGTTGTAGAAAACCATTAAATAGAGCACATTTTAGCCATAGACATCTTATACATAAACGCTCCATGGACTGACATCTTGGATTGGTTCCCAGTCGCCCCCAGTTCATTTATTTCTGCTGAGGAAAGTTTTGTTTACCCAACTAAAAAACACATGTTATGCTTTTTTTCACAAATTCAGACATATGGCATGATAGTTGGAATATAAATATAACTAAATATAATAAGTTAAAATATAAAATTCCAGCAGTTAAACTAGAAAAGTCAATAGTGATTCCATGTGATCTGTTTTCATCAGTGCGCCGGTTGTTGCAACTGCAGGCTTCACAGAAAACAGGCATAGTTGCTCATTCTGCCTTTACTCTTGTTGGTTTAAAGAGTGACCCTTCCAATATGGCGGTGACTCTGTTACTCTCTCCAGTGCCCAATGAAGCATCTACGAATTCATGCCTTTGGTTTTAGCCTCCTTATCTCAGTAAAGCTGGAAAATATGCCATTTGTTTTTGTCACCTGGAGAATATCAGTATAATAGAGAAAGGGAAGAAAAATAGAAGTAACATTAGTTACTTAGTAGAAACATTTCCTGTACATGAAACACTATGGTCTTCTGTGGTCAGCAACAGATGGAACTCCCTCTGACAATCTTTTTCACTTTTTATTAAGATAAAAACACAATTAATACCTTATTTATATAAGTGTTAAACACACCAATGGTTTTTTTGTTTGTTTGTTTGTTGTTGTTTTCTTAAATCCTACTGATGAAAAAGACATAAGATAAATCATTGCTTTGTGTCTTCATCCTAAATGAACCACCCTAGGTTGTGCTAAGTGTAATCCATTACAAAATAGTTTATCTGAATGCAAGTAGTCACTTTTTTACTCATAGAAGTATTTTATAAACAAATATCAAGCACCCAACTGATGAATTGACATAAGAATAAATTCTTTTGGCCCGCCAACATACAGCTCAGATTGTCTTTGCATATTAATTAGGGAAATTTCCTGCAACCATTTAAAAATATGACTTCTTAAGTCATGCATCAAAAGTAGAAACGAACACAGGAAATGGCATTCCAATAAATCCACGAGTTCACATCAAACTGCTTAATGACAATTATGTGAAAATGACCCTTTTAATGACCATTTAATTAGTGAACTGTTTGACATTTATCTTACTGGTGGTTCTCCTGACCAGAAGCTGTTGACTGCTCTGGGAGAGGTTTAGTGACACATTGTCAGCTTGCTTTTACATTAAATCACCACTAGATGGCAGAAAACACAAACCTTTTTTAGGTTTAGTGGAACATTTATATCACACAGAACAATTGATCAGTTAGTAAATGGGGATGTGGTTTTACATTGTTAATCTTATGTAACTGTTTCTAAAAACTTTCAAATGTTTTTATATAAAACATTTTATTGCAAATTTAGGTTTTTGTCCTATTTTGCTTCAAACCGCATGGTTTTATTGTTTATACCGCCACACTGAGACATATGTTGACCTTTCTTCCATGAAGACCCTTGTATAAAAATGTAGTAATCAATTAAATCCCAATATATTACGTTTACTATAGTTTCAATTTTAAATACAGAACACAAACGAAAGATTTAGCCAACGTAGATATCAAAATTTAGTTTTTAGTTTTGACCTTTAAACATATTAAATTTTACCATTTTTTAAGCTAAATCTGATCAAGTTAAGTTAATAATTTCCCAAATATTTACATTCAGCGCTCTATAGACAAGGCAGCTCATTCAGACTTTTGCATGAAAATTTGTGAATTGTTATCGAACCATTCCTCAGATATGCATCATATTACCACCAGCATGGAAATTATCAGGTTTTACTGTCACTAGTGTGTCATTACTCACCAAAAGTTGAGTCAAATCTCTGTAGAGTTCACATCAGACTGGTTTATATTAAATAGAGGAATGAAACATTTTCTTGCTGCTATCTGTGCCGTGGGATTTTTCCTACATCCCATTAATAAATGCACCGTTTCAACCTCAGAGTTTCATCTAGAGGGAGATTATGTACTAGGTGGACTTTTTGATGTTCATTCTGTAAATGTACCTTCTCATCAGAACCGACCAGAGGCCATCCAGTGCTCCAGGTGAGTATTAGAATAACATTTATACGAGGTAGAAAACTTTAAGGACAGGTTTTACTTTAAATTAAGATTAAGCTGCTTATTTCCTGTGAATCTGATCCATTTAAGTAGAGCCTTTATAAAAGATGGGTAATTACTGCTGTCTTCTCTCTCTCTCTCTCTCTCTCTCTCTCTCTCTCTCTCGCTCTCGCTCTCTCTGTAGCAAAACGTTTCTTCTTCCCAATTACCGTAGGTTCCAGTTGATGAGATTCGCTGTAGAGGAAATTAATAACTCCACCATCCTGCTGCCAAATGTGACTCTTGGCTATGAGGTGTTTGATCACTGCTCAGACTCGTTGAGTTTTCCGGGAGTATTTAAACTCATCTCAGTCAACGGCCTGATCCATCCTTTGTCCAAACCAGACAAGAATGTCTCCAGAGTCATCGCAGTGGTCGGTCCCTTCACGAGCACCCAGACCTTGACCATAGCTCCACTTTTTATGATGGATCTCATTCCTTTGGTAAGTTTGCCTTCTCTGTTTTCATTACATAAACTATATTTATTTGTTGGATTTCAGATTGTTATCATGACAACAACTGATTAAATATTTTTTATCAGGTCAGTTATGGAAGTTCTGGCTCAATCTTTTCTAAAAAATCTGAATACCCGTCTTTCCTAAGAACAGTCAACCCCAATAACGACACTTTAGATGCGATCGTCAACATCCTTCAACACTTCCGATGGCGTTGGGTTGCTTTCCTCAACAGCGATAATGACTTTGGTGTTGATGGGCTGCAGCTTTTCCAGAAGAGGATTCAACACACAGAAATCTGTCTGGCATACAGCGAGGGCCTCAATGAAAACACTGATTATTCACAAATGTTTAAGCAGATCGAGGAACAGAACATCAACATCATTGTTATTTTCGCTCCGAAGTTGTACGCAGAAGCTGCCATCAAGGCAGCGATTCAGCT
Source organism: Nothobranchius furzeri (assembly GCF_043380555.1). NCBI lineage: Eukaryota > Metazoa > Chordata > Actinopteri > Cyprinodontiformes > Nothobranchiidae > Nothobranchius > Nothobranchius furzeri. Next base: position 32,261,822 of record NC_091755.1, read on the forward strand.
GAACGTCACCAACAAAGTGTGGATAGCAGACGATGGCTGGTCTTTGAACAAACGCCTCCCAAAGATGAAAGGAATCCAGAACATTGGGACTGTGGTTGGTGTAACTCAGCCAGCGATAAGGATCCCTGGCTTTAATGAGTTCCTCTACTCCAGTAAAAACCATGCAGCATTCACCAAAGTTGCACAGCAAGTGTTTTGTAACCAGGATTGCAACTGCAGTGATTTGCTCGTTGAGGATATTATTGCTGCAGATCCCTCGTTCTCCTTCCCCGTTCATTCTGCCGTGTACGCCATCGCTCACGCCTTACACAACACCTTACAGTGTGGAGCTGGTTCATGTAACAACAGCATCACAGTGCACCCATACATGGTGAGTATAGTCACTTGTAATTCAGATTTGATTGGATAATTTTTTTTTCTCTTGCAAGTTGCAACATAATTTATTTTATAAATACTGGCATTTCAGTATTTTTTGCTCAGTTTCTTTGAGACATGCTTGTATGGAAAGCAGGACCTCCACTTCTATTCAGCTGCTGATGTTCTTTTGTCCTCTGTAAAAATGCATAAATGACAACAAGCTCTATCTTACTTGGCTTTTGTTTGTCTTTCTGTACGTTTTCTTGTCCATGTTAGGTTCTAGAAGAGCTAAAGAAGTCCAATTTTACCCTGTTAAACCAGAGCGTGCAGTTTGATGAGCACGGCGACCCTAAATTCAGATCCTTTTCTATTGTTTTTTGGAACAGAAGCAATGATGCAGAGGAAGTCGGCTTCCACCAGTTTGAACCAACTGCTCATTTTTACATCAACGATTCCAAAATTCAGTGGTTCACAAATGGAGAAGTAATCCATCGTTCTTTTTTGTGCAAAGATCTGATTGAAATTATCATGAAGTAATTAATCTGTATAATTCAATGCTTAATTTCTTTGTTGGCATCACTTTTGAGCTATAAACTTAAAATTTTAAGCATTTAGGTAAACTATTTTAATAACAACGATTCACTGTCAGTGTCATGGTTCCACCATGCTTTTACTCTTCTTATTTCTACGTCTCATGCAGGCTCCGACTGCATTCTGTTCCCTCGAATGTTCAGCAGGATATGCAAAAAAACAAAGTGGAATCCACAAATGTTGCTTCAGCTGTGAAATCTGTCCAGCTGAAACTTACATCAACACCACAGGTAAGTGATTACACATTGAGGAAGGATTAGGACTAATAAAGGGCTTGCCTCGTTTTGTTTTTTGTTGAGGTCATAAGGGACAAAATGAAAAGCACCACTAGCCATTCGATGAAGAAAGAGGCGCCGCATGCCAACAGGCAGGGCAGGCAATTGCTTGGATCCTCCAGGCCACAAGGAGGCTAGACAAAATTTGAAGTCAAAACCACAACAGTAATGAGAAAAGCTGTCAACTGACAGCTGGGTTGAACATCTCACATTCTCTCCCCCAAGCCAGGGAACATGAAACCAACCCCCCATCCACCCAAGATCCCCACCCCCATTAAGATTTAAGCCAAAATTAAACTTCTGCATCAGTGCGGAGACACGCAATGCCAGCAAGCGTCTGCGCAAGGGCTCTCCGACGGGCTCACATAGGGTGATGGAGCATAGCCAAAATTTTAAACATTCATCAAAAGTGATGGAGACCGCTAGCTTGTGATTGGTTTTCTGATTGGACTATGTCATCTCGGTGCTCATTGGTGTTAAGGTCTCCTCCATTGAGCGTCTTCAGCGAGTACAGAATGCTGCAGCTAGATTCTTCACAAATACCTCCAGACGTTGTCACATTACTCCCATCCTCGCCCGCTTACACTGGTTACCTGTGCAGTACCGGATACAGTTCAAAATCCTACTGATTGTCTATAAGGCATTGAAAGGCCCAACCACCACTTACCTCGTTGAACTAATAAAACCTCGTGCTCATTCTAGATCCCTTACATCAGCAGATTAGCTACTACTGTGCATCCCGAAGATGCACTACAAATCTCATGGTGAGCGAGCCTTCTCTTTCCCTGCCCCCAAACTCTGGAATACCCTCCCCCTCCAAGTACGACAGGCCACTTCCACTAGGCTTTATGTCGGAACTGAAAACCTATTTTTATCACCTTGCCTTTGGTCGTTGACCTACTTTTACTATATCTTAGGACTGACTGCCTTTGGTGTTTTATTCTGTGCTTTCCCTACTTTTATTTTCTCTTTTTTTTTTTTAGTAACGATGGTGCTTTTATTTATCTATTTTTAATCTTATTTTTAGGTTGTTTGATTTTATTTCTTTTTTACGAAGCTCCTCTGTTCCCTGCTGTACGGCACTTTGGTCAGCTGTCATGCTGTTTTGAAATGAGCTCTATAAATAAACATGGTATGGTATGGTATGGTATGGTATGGTATGGTATGGTATGGTATGGTATGGTATGGTATGGTATGGTCAGGACACCGCTTCCTTTAAATTTGTCAGCAGCACCGCCATTGCCCCGTTAAATGTAAAAAGATATTTAATGGCAGACCCAGAACACATTAAAGAATGCATCGCAGAAAAAGTCCAAAAATATGAACATTTATTCACGCGTGACTAAAGGAGTACAAAATACAGAGCAAACGCAGATGGAAATGACGGGAAACGTGGGTTTAGAGGTGGCAAACGCATGAAGAGATGGAGGAGAATAAAGGACAAATGTGTCCGTGTTAGAACATTTCTAAACTATGTAAACACATTAGTAAATACACTTTCGTGGACCGGATACATGAGTGTTATGGAGGCAAGATACCACAGAAATTGTTCTCTGTTGTCCTGGCAGGGAATTTTTTTGCAGCACTTTGCTGCCTGCACAAAAGTTCGCATTTGAAAACCTTTCCAACACCCCATGGGCATCTTTCCGTTGCAGAGCTCACAGAGAAGTATAAATCAGGTTTTAGACACTCCCTAGTCTGTGGCCACTTCAGATCATTTTGCTGGGTACCCTATGGCAATCATTCCATACTGCTGGATGTAGAAGTTACTGTTTGATAGTTACTTAACTAACATGCTTACCACTTTTTAATTGGATTAAACTTTAATACATTTTGGTCATCTTAATGTTTTCTGATTTAATTCTCTGTATCATAAAACAGAAGATCCCTTTAAGTGCCTCAGCTGCAAGGAGACAGAGTGGTCTGGAGAAGGAAGCACATCCTGTAATCTACGACAGGTGGAGTTCATACCATTCTTCGACAGTGGCGCCATTGTGATCATGTTCTTTACCTGGGTCTTAATGGGTCTAACCCTAAGTATCTCTGTTCTATTTGCCATCAACTATGACACGCCCATTGTCAGATCTGCTGGAGGACCAATGTGCTTCCTGATTTTAGCTTGTCTTGGACTGTGTAGCGTCAGTGTATTCTTTTACTTTGGTAAACCCACATCGGCTTCCTGTATTGTAAGACACTTCCCATTCATTTTGTTCTACACTGTTTGTCTAGCATGTTTCGTCGTACGCTCGTTTCAGATTGTTTGCATTTTCAAAATAGCTGCCAAGTACCCAAAACTCCAAAATTGGTGGTCTAAATACCACGGACAGTGGCTTCTCATCGCTATAGCGTTTGTGACTCAGGCCCTGCTACTCATTATTAGCTTGTCTCTGGATCTTCCAAGACCCTACAATGAAACATCTTGGCAACAAGAACAAATTGTCCTCGGCTGTTACTTGAATCTTCAGGCAACATCGTGTTCTCTCATTTTACTTTTATTATTGTGCTGCCTTTGCTTTGTTTTCTCCTACATGGGGAAAGACCTTCCTAAAAATTACAATGAGGCCAAAGTGATAACATTCTGCCTCCTGCTGCTGATCCTCACCTGGATTTTGTTTTCTACTGTGTACTTGCTCTACTTTGGAAAGTACATCCAAACCATTAATGCTCTGGCAGTGCTATTAAGTCTTTACACTTTCCTTTTGTGGTATTTTCTCCCAAAATGTTATATCATTGTTTTTGAACCCCACAAAAACACACAGCAGTATTTTCAAGGTCTGATTCAGAATTATACCAAAACAATAAGCCAGTAGCAGTAGTAAAAGTAATCTGGGTCCAGTTTCCGGTCCAGTAATCATAACCTTAACCCAAGAGTTGTATTGAGCAAGTCTATTACAATTTCAGAAAACTGAGCCTTATGAAGAAGGTGCATGCTTTTAAATCTGCTATATCAAATTTGGAAACATAGAATAGCTATAAATATATTGCGGAGATTTTAAAAAACTAAAAAAAAAATTTAAGTGGATCTCTTGCATTTGTCTAAAAACTTCAGTCAATAACACGGCTGGAAACGAAAGCAAAAGCTGGATCATCAGTTGGTCTCTGAGGTTCTTGGCTCATTAATATCAGAGAAGGAGAAACAGCTGGCTGCTACCCCTTCAGCTATTGGAAAAAACATCATTTGAAGTCACAGACAACAAAAGACATTTGGACTTCAAAAATGACGATTAGTGTTTAGCGCTCTCTCTCTTTTCCTCTGGTAATGTTGGTTTTTCAGGGAAGATACCCGAGGGGAGGGGTGCGTGTTCCGTGACTGTGTTAGCTTGTTGTGTAGATTCGCTATAGCAGCTTTAAGATGTCCTTTCAGATAATCTTGCAATGAATATGGTTGTTCTAAGATTTAAGATCCATTCTGAAGTATGTCATGTGATGGTTTCCTCAGTTAGAAACAACTGAAACCATATTTCTTTTTCTCCTTTTTGTTTAATTTATCACTGGTCTGGTCACATGACCTTTGGTCCTGTATGAACTGGTCCAAACTTACCTAAATTTGACTATCTTGAGTTTATCAAAAAAATTGAGTTGCAGTGCTCCGGGAAATTAGACCATGTTATGGTACTTCAGGGGAAAAAATTTAAAATAGAAATTAGACCATTTTTACATGTTAATTTGATATTTTTCATTTATTAATTAGGATTTTTGCTCTCCATACTGTTAATGTTAGTTGTGTTTGTGTGTTCAATCACTTTAAACCCTCACAAAATAAAAAGGACTCTTTAAACTTTCGACTTGTTTGATCTATGATTCCTGTTGTAACGTTGGTTTGTTTCACTTAGATTTTGTATTTTTGTGTTAAAATGTGCTTTTATGTTTTATCTTTGCATCTTTTGACTTTTTTCTGTAAGTGCTTCCTGTTTCCTCACATGAGGTCTTTATCCATTAAATATCAAAGTGAACTTTCTGCAGACTGAGGTCAGAACAGTCAGATATCATCCATGAAGAAAATCACAATAACAAACATCAGCTAATGTACAAAAAAATTACTAAATTGAACTGATCCAGCAGCAGTTTGACTGAATGAATGTTTTAATAATGGCGTGATTGACTGAAAAACAATTTTAAAGTGATTATTTCTTATTATAAGTGGTTACTTTGAGTTTTTAATGCAGGCTAAACATGAAAATAGTCTCTTAGACCTATCGGCATTAACTTCTGATAATAAAATAGATGGTGAAAGTCTAGGATTTAAGAAGTCTGGCCGCTCTACGTCACATTGTGAATTGGACTTACCCACAATGACTCACGACGAGGAAGGCTGTTGTTATAGCTTCCAGAATCAGCAGAGAATCTCTCTTTCAACAGAAGCTAACCGCTTGCATTAGCAACTCAAACACATGGCTGAAGCTCCTCCAGACTTCTTATTTGTGGAGATAAAGCATCCATGTCCCCGAGCAAACTGAGTTTGTGGTAGAGTTGCGTGGCTTCTATCCAATCCGAGACAAAAGGTCAGGAAATAAGATTCCAAATTCCCGTTTGAAGCACAGCTCTGATGTTGCTGACTGTTTCTGCTTTTAGTGCCCTGAGTTCTGCCTGCAGGGCGTTCATTCCTACTAGAGACCACTGCATACCTTTAACTACAGTATGTTTAAATTTTATTTGCTTATACAATTTAAAATCAGTTTTTGAGTTAAATTTAAATAATTGAAATCGGCATGAACTTGAGGATGTTTTTCCATTCTATCCAAAACCGCAAAATGAAAACTGGTTGTATCACTTTTAGTCTTTACTATCCACCTCACTCAATGAGATCATTTCCCTTCCAACCACAGAGAACGAAGAGTTCCGCCCTTCCATTGGGTGGCTAGCTGAATTCAAATTCCGGTGAAAGCCCTGATCATTTATCACTTGAAAGTGAAGTGGAATTGCAAATTCTCCTCATTTATTCTGCCTGTGGTGTAGAACACATAAGGAAGTAGATTTGTGTGGAATTACTCACAGGCACACATCTGATGGTGATCTTAACAGTCAACCACCTTCACCAGGATGAAAAAAAGGCCTTAAGCTGACACAAAAGTTATTTCTGAGTCCAATATTTGGTCCTCTTTAAGAAATTTGTTTTAATTAGATATCAGTTATTATCAGTCACTGGCATAGAGGTACTTTTTAATGGAATCACATTAAGCAAAAATCCGTAATATATCTTATCACTTGTCTTTGTTCAAAATCCTGTTCAGTTCAAATTAAGTTATTTATTTGACAGAGTTGCAGTTGATGTGACACATTAGAATGTATCTACGCAGCATTAAAAACACAAAAACACAAAAATTATTTTTAAAAATAAGTTGTGTCACTACTTAAAGTCTAACATTCACTTATTCACTTGGGGCTAATTATGCATTTGATTATGCAGGAAAAACAAGTAGAGCCATAAGTGTGCAGAAAATGATTAATCACACTTAAATATTTTGCTATAAAAAAGAAAATGTTATTCGATTTTTTTTTTTACTTTTCTTACTTAATGTCCTAAATATGAACTTTAACTTCTAGGTTTTCTATTGATCTGCATCGTTATCCATTCATTTCAGAAGGGACTGATAATGGTGAGGTATGCAAAGTCTTTGGGTATGAAAATCTTGGCTTGAGTATTTGCATAATATTGTAAATTAAATGGGTTTATTTTTTGTATTTTTAATTGAAACTGTTGAAATAACTTCATGTGGGTTTGCTTGTTTGTGTTGTTTTGTCACCCTAGTGGGGTTATTTGATGGATTAGATGTCGGGTTTGATCATGACAAAAGCTGATGTATGAATTTTTTTTCTTAAGAAACTCAAAATAGTGCTATTTTTACATTATCTCAGTGCCTGTAAAAATCACAACAAATCAGCCTGTATGCACGACTTGGCGCACATCATCATGGCTAAGATCAAACCAAATATTGGCTCTGGAGTTTGCCATTAAACGTATTTGTATTTGGCTGCCATTGTAATTTTGCATAAATGAACACGAAGGGCAAATGAGAAAGGGTTATGCCCAGCTGCCTGTAATGTGTACAAAATGCCACTAGATGCCAGTATATCTAACATCCTTACCTTGAAAACCAGCAATGTTAGTTTTTCCAAATTTGGCTTTTTTTTTTCCAAAAGAAAAAAATGTGAAGCTGTTTAAACATTGCTTTCATTATTCTTTGAAACTTGTTTATGTTGATTGTTGAATTTTGTTTAGCGTCACTAGAGATTTGTTTGCATACTGATTTGTGAAAACGCTTTCAACCATTAATAGGTATGTATTTGTCAGAAGTCATGCTTTCTCTCATGCATGGAGGTGACAATGACAGCTCAGCCGAAACCAATTTGTCACAGCTTACTACAAATAGCCTTAAGTCCAAGTGAAGGAGACATGGTAGGTGGAGAGCTACAACAATGAAACACGTTCTTCCATCTCTCTTTCTTCTGGGAATATTTCTGCATGCTTCCTTTCAGTGCACCACTCCATCTTCAGAGTTTCACCAGGATGGGGATTTTTTTATCGGTGGGCTTTTTGAAATTCATCACGTCAGTGATCCTGTTTGGCACATGAGACCGGATGCTCTTGACTGCTCCAGGTGGGTTTTTAAATCATAATTTAATTTCATTTGAGTTTTACAGAGAACATTATTTCAAGCAAAATGATTACAAATTCCATGGACTGGCTTTACTGGACATCTTTCTGCTCTCACCTTCTTGTCCATAGTCAACCCTTCAGCATCTCAAATTATCGGAGATTTCAGCTGATGAGATTTGCCGTAGAGCAAATCAATAACTCCACCAGCCTGCTGCCAAATGTGACTTTGGGTTATGAAATGTTTGATCACTGCTCAGACATGTTAAGCTTTCCAAATATTTTTAAACTCATCTCAGCCAACGGTTTGATCCATCCTTGGTATGAAGGCTACAAGGATCTTCCCAAAGTGATTGCAGTTGTTGGTCCATTAACAAGCACCCAGGCTCTGATTGTCGCCCCGCTATTCATGGCAGATCTCATTCCTATGGTAAGAATTTATTGGACCATATAGGACAGTTTTGTCTATCATCATGATCTGCATGCAAGGCTATTGAAGTGCAATGCTCTGTTTGGTCAACTAGACAAGAATTGGTCTTAGATTTGGTGCCTAAGAAACCATGTTCAATCCACAGAAACTATACTTCTTATAATCCAAAAGCTTCCCAAAGCTAGGTCCCAGACCCTAAGACCAGATTAGAGGTTTATAAAAAAATCCACATAATTCATATTTACTTACTGCCAATGGCATATTTATCTCTAACCGTTACAAAGAAATGTGAACTGTTGTTATTTGCAATTTAATATACTGTATATAGGTGGGCCGATGTTTTTTTCGATGTTTTATTTGTAACTTTAACCAACAATTGTCTGAGACTCTAACACTTTAATTAGTGGATCAAAAGCATTGGCAGTTCTAGGATTGTGGCCACAGGGGCAATGCTCCTGCTGATTGGCCCTCTAAAGTGCCCCTGTCATGTCATTCATCTGTCCTTTGAGTGATGATCAGATTATAGATGGATGCAAATCCAAGCCCAAACACAAGTGGCACTAATGGGCCAAATAGAAATTTCCAGTGTGAAATATTGTGTAAGGAAGTTGGACTAATGTTAGAATATGGAACATTTTATTAAAAGCTATATTTAAAAAAAATATTACCTCCACGGGGTGTTCAGAGGTGTGCAGAATGAATGTGTAGTTCCTCCTTTAAAAGCTATATTTAAAAAGATCCATCCATCCATTTTCATCCGCTTATCCGGGGCAGTAGCCTAAGGTGAGAGGCCCAGACTTCCCTCTCCCCAGCCACTTGGGCCAGCTCCTCTGGGGAAATCCCAAGGCGTTCTCTGGCCAGATGAGAGACATAGTCCCTCCAACATGTCCTAGGTCCACCTTCAGGCCTCCTCCCGGTTGGACGTGGCTGGAAAACCTCACCAGGGAGGCGTCCAGGAGGCATCCTGACCAGATGCCTGAGTCACCTTACTTGGCTCCTCTCGATGTGGTGGAGCAGTGAATCTACTTCTAGCCCCTCCCGAATGACTGAGCTCCTCAACCTATCTCCAAGGGACAGCCCAGCCACTCTGAGGAGAAAACTCATTTCGGCCACTTGTATCCGCAATCTCGTTTCTTCGGTCACTACCCAAAACTCATGACCATAGGTGAGGGTAGGAACGTAGATCGACCAGTAAATCGAGAGCTTTGCCTCCTGACTCAGCTGTCTTGTCACCGGCTTCACACTCGGCTGCAAACCGCTCCAGCAAAAGCTGAAGATCGCATTCTAATGAAGCCAACAGGACCACATCAAAAGCAGAAAGCTGATCCTCAGGCCACCAAAACGGATGCCCTCAGCACCTTGGTTGTGCCTAGAAATCCTGTCCATAAAGGTTATGAACAGAATCGGAGACAAAGAGCAGCCTTGACAGAGTCCAACTCTCACTGGGAATGAGCCCGACTTACTGCCGGCAATGCGGACCAAGCTCTAACACCGGCCATACAGAGACCTAACAGCCCGAATCAGAGGGCCTGGTAGCCCATACTCCCGCAGTACCCCCCACAGGGCCCCCGGAGGGACGCTGTCAAACGCCTTCTCCAAATCCACAAAACACTAGTAGACTGGTTGGGCAAATTCCCACGCACCCTCCAGGATTCCCCTAAGGGTATAGAGCTGATCCAGTGTTCCACAGCCAGGACAAAAACCACATTGCTCCCCCTGAATCTGAGGTTCAACAGTCTGATGGACCTTCCTCTCCAAAACCCCTGAATAGACCTTACCAGGAAGACTCAGGAGTGTGATCCCCCTGTAGTTGTAACACACCCTGCTGCCCCCCTTTTTAAATAAGAGAACCACCACCTCGGTCTGCCAGTCCAGTGGGACTGCATCCAATGTCCACGCGATATTGCAGAGCCGCGTCAGCCAACACAGCCCCACGATATCCAGAGCCTTAAGGAACTCCGTGCAGATCTCATCCACCCCTGGAGCCTTGCCACAGAGGAGCTTTTTAACCACCTCAGTGACCTCAACACCAGAGATTTGAGAGCCCAACTCGAAGTCCCCAGACTCTGCTTCCTCACTGGAAGACGTATCGGTGGGATTGAGGAGGTCTTTGAAGTATTCTGCCCACTGATCCACAACGTCCTGAGTAAAGGTCAGCAGCACATCGTCCCCACTGTAAATAGTGTTGGTAGCGTACAGCTCTGCCCCTCTCTTCCCCCGAGTGCCCAAGACATGTGGCCGCAGGTCAGGTGAAACAACAACAAAGTCGATCATCGAGCTGTGGCCTAAGGCATCCTGGTGCCAAATGCACATATGGATGCCTTTATGTCTGTACATGGTGTTCATTATGAACAATCTGTGACTCGCACAGAAGTCCGATAACAAAAAATCATTCGAATTCAGATCAGGGGGCCCGTTCCTCCCAACCACACCTCTCCAGGTCTCACTGTCATTGCCCACGTGATCGTTAAAGTCCCCCAGCAGAACGAGGGAGTCACCGGAAGGAGCGCTTTCCAGCACCCCCTCCAAAGTCTCCAAACAGGGCGGGTAGTCTGAACTGCAGTTTGGTGCATAAGCACAGACCACAGTCAGAGCCCGTCCCCCCCCCCCCCACCCCCCCACCCCCCACACACACACACGTAGGCGGAGGGAGGCTACCCTCTCATTCACCGGGGTAAACCCCAATGTACAGGCACCAAGATGGGGGGCAACTAGTATGCCCACCCCTGCTCGGCACCTCTCAGTGGGAGCAACTCCATAGTGGTAGAAAGTCCAACCCCTCTCAAGGAAACTGGTTCTGGAGCCAGAGCCATGCGTTGAGGCGAGTCCGACTATATCTAGTCGGAACTTCTCAACCTCACACCTCAGGTTCCTTCCCCACCAGAGAGGTAACATTCCATGTGCCAAGAGCCAGCTTCTGTAGCCGAAGATCAGACCGCCAAGGTCCCCGCCCTCGACTACCACCTGTCACACACTGCACCTGACTCGCCAACGTGCCCCATCTCCAGGCCTGGCTCCAGAGGGGGGCCCAGGTGACCCATGTCTGGGCGAGGGAACACGGTCTCCATTCATATTATTCATCATAAGAAGTCTTTGGGCTGCTCTTTGCCTGATCCCTCATTAAAGATAAACAATCAAAGTTTTATTCTGTCTGGCACGACACTGTTTATGTTTACATCTACCAGCTACTAGAAGGCAATGTTGCGCTTAAAAGTCCACTCAGCAAGACAAGGCTGGGCTGTGTAAAATGGCAGACTTGACGAGTCAAGCAGCTGATTCTGAGCCCAGAAGATGTTCTAACGGTTAATACTGTTGTAAAATAAACTTACTAGTAGAAATTACTCCTTATCCTGTACAATTTGTCTCTCAACACGGTGCTGGAATGTGTCAGCAGTTGGGGCTGCATGACTTAATTTTTTTTAAAGTCGACCGTCAAGTAATGAAAATCGAGTCGACTTTGACTAGTTGTTGATGACGTCATACACCTGAAGCAGCTAAAACTGATGATGGGTGACCAAGCGTCTTTTTCCGATGGATGGGGGGGGGGACTGCATCTTTTCGGTCATTATCACGTGACAGCAACTAGTCTATGAAAGGCATAAAAAGTCACTACAGAGCAGTGAAGTCTGGTTGATACAACCCCTAGTCAGCAGTGGACCAACGTCCCAGCGGCTGGAAAATTAGTCCTGTTGTTGCAATACCACCTCTGAACACCAGAGTTCACCAGATTGTCCGTGTTCCATAGTCAACCTCAACGCTTGGCCCCTCTATAAATATTAGTGGCCCCTTGATGGCCCCATACTCAGAAAACTCCTTTTTCTGCCACTGATCAAAAGCCTAAAAGGTTTGAGAACCACCATTCTAGTACAAGATAGGAGATAATTTTTGTGTGAATACCAGTTTCATTTATTATCTAAAAAATACATTTTATTAATCAACTAATTAACTGACTTTATTTTTTGTCTTGGTGATCCTGAATTCTCTCTTGCTCTTCTTCAACAGGTTGGCTACGGATCAACAACGTCTGTTTTTTCAAATAAAGTTAAATACCCATCTTATTTACGAACAGTTCATCCCAACAGAGACATCATAGAAGTGATTTTCAGCATTTTGAAACACTTCAACTGGCGTTGGGTAGCTTTCCTCAACAGTGATGATGACTGTGGCATTGATGGACTGGGACTGTTCATTGAAAGAATCAAGAGCAGCGAAATCTGCATGGCGTACACCAATGACCTCAGTGCCAGCACAAATTATTCCCAAATATTAAGACAAATAGAAAGGCAGAAGATACACGTCATTATTGTTTTTGCCCCTGAAGTGGATGCTGAAGCTCTAATTGAATCAGCTATTCAGCTGAAAGTTACCAACAAAGTGTGGATAGCCAATGACGAATGGTCTTTGAACAAACGCCTCCCAAAGATGAAGGGAATCAGAAATATTGGAACTGTGCTTGGTGTGGCCCAGCCAGTAGTAACAATACCTGGTTTTGGTGGCTTTATCCATTCCTTCAAACGCCAAATTCCCTGTGAAAATGATTCACAGCAGTTTTGTAATCAGGTTTGCAACTGCAGCGACGGGAATGCTACGGCTATCCTTAATGCCGACCCATCATTCTCTTTTCCTGTTTATTCTGCTGTATATGCCATTGCCCATGCTTTACACAACACCTTACAATGTGAGGAAAATGGATGTAGGAATGTTACAGTATACCCAAACATGGTAAGTACACAACGATTGGAGATTTGATTTGTTTTAAGAATTTTTTTTCTGCTGAGCGTTGGAAAACACCCCAACCAGGCGTTCCATAGTCCATGCGGGACTTTAAAGCTCACGTGGGAAATTACAATGTGACCTGAGGGGACATGATTGAGAGGCATTAACAGGGAGTAGTGTTTTCTGTTTCAACGCTGTGCAAGTCAGAGTTTGGCCAAAGCTAACACCATGTTTGAACATCAATACTTGGTACCAGGTCAGCCTAAGTCATAGGCACTGGCATCCTATCATCTGACCTGCATTCATAAGTTTTGAGTGAGGGCTAGAGTTAGGTGAAGTGGTCACAAGGCAGAGAAATCTGTCTAAACGACTCCCCTGTAACAATTACTCAACTATGGGCATGAGTTTTGGGTAATGAATAAAAGAACAAGATCTCAAATACAGATTTCCTTCCACATGGTGACCAGGCTCAGCCTTAGAGATAGGGTAAGAAACTTAGACATGTGGGAGAGGCGAGGTTAGAATCACTACTGCTCCCTGCTGAAGAAGTGAAGTGGTTCAGATATTTGGCTTGGATGTCCTAGCCTAGCTTGCCAGACTCATCTTCTGTTTAATTCTGCACAGAGAAAGAGTCTGGTAACTCACGGGCAGAGAGGCAATTGGGGGGCGGGACTAGGCCGCTCAAAAATAACCAATCAGAAAAAAGACGGAAATACAGAATGTACCGCGCGACGCTATCGTTTTTAGCTGTAGTAAAAAAAAAAAAAACGTCTGGCAACGGTGCAAACATCTTTTATAGTTTCAGAAGAAATGCTTTTAGCGCTTCTACTTGTTGTGGTTTTAAAGACATTCAGGTCATTTAAGACTATCTTTGTTGTTTATGAGAAACTGAGCGTCGCTGTGTGTAACGTCCCCTACTCAGCGCTGATTGGCTCGGTTAGAATTCTCACGGGGTGGGGTTATTTGAATTGGAGAGTTCACAGACCCTTTCTCTGTGCAGAATTAAACAGAGGAGGAGTCTGGCAGGCCAGGCTACGGATGTCCTGCTCCAAAGAGACCCCAGCACCCACTAGAAGGATTATAGACTGGCTTGGGAGGCCATGGAGTCCCACTAGTGACTGTGGCAAGGCGGTTTGGGCTTTCCTGCATTTGCTGTTGTCCCAACACTTTAAAGGGGCAATTTGCAACTTTTTTCATATTTTTTAAATAATTTTCTTGAGCCAGTATGTGCTGAAATTACCCTTTACAGGATTAATGAAAGGCCACCCAGCCCCTATCGCCCCCTGTGGCCAGAATACTGCACTTACAACTGCTGGGACTTGGAAAAAAGTTTTGCTGAGGGACCTGACACTACCGTCTGGCACATTTCCTGCATGTTTTAGATCATGAATACAGCTAACTTGTTTAATTTAGTGATGAATCAAACCTCTAGGCACTTAGGAATGCTGGGAGATGTTTCAGCTGTTAGATTAAGGTGTTAAAAAGATGAACGCACAGCAAGGAGACATGTTTTGCTTCTACAAACGGACACTAGGGGGTGCTAAAAGCATGCAACACTACTTAGTATCCTTTAAACCTGCATAAGTGGATGATGAGACCAGAGTTTGTTGGTTGTAGAGATGGGATTTGAGGGTTGGCTTTGTCAGTTGGGAGTAACATTTGGGAAGCTTGTGGATAAAATAAAGCAAGTACTAAACTATTTTCTTTGCCTCCTTCAGGTTCTCGCAGAGCTACAGAAGTCCAATTTCACATTGTTAAATCGAACTATTCAGTTCGATGAAAATGGCAACCTCAAGTTTGGATCGTACTCGCTGGTTTACTGGAACCACAGCGGTGACGCACAGAAGATTGGATCTTTTAGATTTTTTCCAACAGTGAATCTTTCTATCAACAGCTCTGAAATTCTCTGGTTCACAAACGGAACAGTGAGGGTTTTTTTTTGTTTTGTTTTTCTTATGATAGATAATTTTATATCAATGGTAGGAAATACATTTTGTTTTTCATTTCTTGTTTGTTAAAGATAAATGCAATCAGCCAGGCCTCTGTCTATTCTGCACAGAGGATGGGTCTGGATACCCACAGACAGAGAGCACCATGAGGGGCGGGACTAGCCAGCTCATCTAAAATGCTAGCGCACTAGTGTAGAATATTAGACTTATAACATGCAGTGTTGACTGTCTTCTGTTACTAATTTAGACATAGGGTTAACTTTGGGAAGACTTCTTTAACACCTTTTGACTTGTATTAATTTTATTTATTTATTTTCATTTGTTGTTTTTGTTACAGGTGCCCGTTTCATTATGTTCCCTAGAGTGTTCTACTGGTTATGTAAGGAAGCAAAATGCAAACCACAGGTGCTGTTTTAGCTGTGAGATCTGTCCAAATGGAACCTACATCAATGTAACAGGTACAAATAAATAATAAACCAAATGATCTTGGTTTTACAGTGACCTGTAATCTGAGATTGATGTTTTGGAGCCTCATAAAAATATAAACTACAAGACCAAGGATGATATCCTCAGTTAAAATATGGACTTTGACTCCCTACAGAAGATCCCTTTAATTGCATCAGCTGTGAGAAGACAGAGTGGTCTGCAGAAGGCAGTACATCCTGCAATCTGCGGCTGGTGGAGTTTGTACCTTTAACAGACGGATGTGCCGTGGTGATCATGGTCGGCGCCTGCATCCTGGTAGCTCTGACTTTATTTGTGTCTGTTCTATTCGCCATCAACTACAACACACCTGTTGTCAGGTCTGCTGGAGGACCCATGTGCTTCCTGATTTTAGGCTGCCTTAACCTGTGCAGTCTTTGTGTGTTCTTTTACTTTGGCGAGCCCACGGACGCTTCGTGTTTCTTGAGGTACTTTCCGTTCTTTTTGTTCTACACAGTTTGTCTGGCTTGTTTTTTTGTGCGCTCTTTTCAGATTGTTTTCATTTTCAAAATATCTGCCCAGTTTCCCAAACTCCTCAGCTGGTGGACCAAGTACCAGGGACAGTGGCTGCTCATCACTGCAGCGTTTACAACTCAGGCCCTGCTACTCATTATTAGCTTTTCCTATGATCCTCCAAGACCCTACAATGAAACACTGTGGTACCAAGAACAAATTGTTCTTTTCTGTTATTTGAACCTTGAAGCCACTTCTTGCAGTTTTATTCTACTTGCTTTATTGGGTTTGCTTTGCTTTATTTTCTCCTACATGGGGAAAGACCTCCCAAAGAATTACAATGAAGCCAAAGCGATTACCTTCTGCCTCCTGCTGCTGATTGTCACCTGGATCATGTTTGTGACTGTTTACTTGCTCTACCATGGAAAACACATCCAGACTCTTAATGCTCTTGCTGTGCTCTCTAGCCTGTACTTGTATCTGTTGTGGTATTTCCTCCCAAAATGTTACATCATCTTGTTTCAGCCCCACAAAAACACACAGCAGTACTTCCAAGGCCTCATTCAGAACTATACCAAAACAGTCAGCCAGTAGCTGCCAGCACTATTCTTTTCTATTCAAGCCTCGCTGTAGTGTGTTTCTGAATGATTAAGCTTTCTAGATTACTAGTCTCCTATATGCCTCCTGCCAACAAGAAACAGCAGAGAACTGCTAGCATTAGCTACTCCACCACACAGCAGAACTCCTCCAGGCCTTTGTGGAGATAAAACATCAATGTTTCAGACAAAGTCAGTGGTAGCGTTGTGTTGCTGACTGTGTTGCCAATCAGAGGTGAGATGTCCAAATATCAGGGTGTCATTATCCACGAGCCGAGGTGAGTGCACCTCCTCACTAAACCATCTTTGAGGCTCTCTTTCCACAGGTGAGGAACGGAGGGGACACCAGCTGTGCTGCATTCGTAATCAGAGGCTCTGATATAAAAGGAGGATGGAGACACCACTCGACGCCGGATGATTGCTACAGTTTTGGTTAGCTCCAGCCTCTCGTATTCGCTTGTTCGCTCGTTTGACGTCTCGTGTTTGGATTATTGGATTTTTTTTTACCTTGGACTGTTTTCTTGGATTATGACTGGATTTGCCTCTGAACCCCTGTCTACTTGCACCGTTTAGGAATACCATCATCTCCTTCACCGACTCCACCGAGAACCCCGGATCTTCAGGACCATGTCCCATCCTCCTCCACGGCTCCTGCTCCTCTCCTCTCCTCTCCGCTTCCTCACCATCCCCGCTCTGCTGGACCCCCGCCCTCGCTCACCTCGGCTCATCACCTGCCCCACTGCTCGCTGAGCTCAAACTCTGGACTAACGCCTTACGGCACCCTACTCACTGGACTTCCAGTGCACCTTTAGTTCCCGTTCTCAAAATAAAAGACTTTAATTTTACTTACCTCCCGTGTTGATTCTGCTTGTCTTGGTTAGACGCCTCCCGCAAGTCATGACACAGGAAGTTAGTCTCCAACTCCTGCCTTGTTCAGCTCAACTGTGATCTGGCTCACTTCTAGTTCCTGAAATTGGTACAATGGTGCGTTGACTTACAAGGCAATAATTCTTAGAGACAACTGTAAATGTATTAGAAACCACTTTAAATGTCTTTAAGTGTTCCATTTATATGGTACCTTAAAGCTTAAAATAGGCCTTCATCACAATTGTCACGTTTTGCGGATGTTTAGGACCCAAATATACAGCAACCCAGGATGACACATGGCAGGAGATGATGTAAAGTAAAATCTTTTATTCTTGAAGGATGAACAAAATAAATCCAAAAGGCAGCGAGCCTAAAGTCCAAAACAGGAGAAACAAAGCTCACCAAGAGCACAAACAAACTCTGACAGAATACAAACAATGGACCGACACAAGACAAAGACAAGACCGGGCTTAAATAGACTGGGAGGAACAATTAGGGGAAACAGGAAGCAGGTGTGTGGAGTGAGGGCTGGAGAGAAGACATGTGACAACAATTATCTAAATGGGGAAGCAGAACCAAAGGAGGGCAGATAAACACAAAACTGAACTAAAAGACTGAGGGAAGGACTCACATACACACAATCACACCCAAATACACTCAAACACACACATACACTCACTCACACACACACACACTGAGTTGGGGAATGGACACGCACACACCCACACAGACACAGAGCTGGGGGGCAAAAAGGCTGGAGCTACAACTGGAGGGGATGGGGATGATCGAATGCCTACGAACAGAAAACACATAAATGAGATGCAGACAAAGGACACATGAGGGCGCTATGAGACTTAAAAGGGAATCTAGAGAGGGATGGAGGAGACCAGGAGGCACTTGAATGAAGGGGCAGACGCAGACCATGACAACAATTACCTGATTATCCTTTTTTTTTTTTGTTCCTGAACATTAATTCTTGTTCAGAAGGTTTTCTTATTGCATTTTCAGAATGTTTGCCTTTGTTTTTGCATTATGGTTGGGGAAGATATAATGTAGCAATGATTTTTTGAATTTGTTTGGTGATTCAGTTGTGTTTTTGTGTTCTTCTAATTATTTATGTGCTTATAAATGACTATGGTAGGATTAGCAAATTTCATTTTTAGATTACACAACCAAAAAGGACTGTAAATTCAGAATGTCTAAACACCAACAAAGTAGAAAGATTAAAATGCATTTTTTCTTGTTTGACAGTTGATTTACATAAATACAAGATGTGTAACATGTCTCTTTTAAGAAGAATATAGCCTCTTGGGATCAACCATTTTGTTATTTAAGGGGGTCCTCTACAAAGTAGAACAAAACCACAGCAGAGCAATTCTAACAAGAGAAACACAAGATAGCAGAACAATACCCCCCCCCCCCCCCTTCATAAAACCTATAGTAGTTTACAAAAAGTGTAAACAACTTCCCACCAAGTTTATCAAGTAGTTGAACTTTAGTAATTACATTATTTTAGGCAGCTGTAAATGACCTCATGATGCTTCAAAAGGAATGATGCAATTCAACTAAACTTGAATGTTCTCATGGTGCGTGAAAAGTCTAAATCTGAAATCAAGAGAGAAAAATCATTTCACAGTTTTGTAGTTTGTTATCTAATGTGAAACCGCACAATGGGCTAAAAGGAGAACTATTGCAGCAGAAGCTGTCAGTCAGTGCCTGTTGTTTCAGCATACTTTATTTAAATGATTGGGTCCTTAGCAGGCTTCAGTAGGACTTACTGCAGAAAAAACTTATTTAGGGCAACCTGCAGGATTATGATACTTGAGGGCCAGAGTGGTGTGGACCCCTTGGTTAAAATGTGTGGAGGATGCAGGGTTTCGCAAAAAGCTGTATGATTAAATTATCAGACTACTTAAAATTATTATGTTAAATATTCAGATTGTCCTTTGATCAAAACAATATCTCTGCGGGTTATTCAGTTAAATCCTGGTTGGGTGATTAACAGAGATTGAAAGAAAATATGAAGAAGCATTTTTCTTTACTGAGAGCTTCATTTAATGCTGCAAACACCACGTGCCTTTTGGATCAGAGGGTCATTTATATGTATTTCTAAAACCGGCCGCTGTGCTAAGGCACGCATTTCTGTCTCTATTTGAAAAGCCAAAGCTTCCCGCGGCGACGCGCAGTTGGCTGGTGCGCCCCCACGACGCGGAGCGGAAAGGGCCCTGCCGCAGGGGGTCCGGGCTGCTTCTACAGACCAAATTGTCATTTTGTTGTGGCTTTTCAGCTTCCAGGCACGAGGGAAAATGGGAGGATGGACCGTGAAACTAGGAACGAATTGGTGAGAAGGTGCACTTAGCATGGCATATGGCACTGTGTGGGAGCGGAACGCTGACACCAACAAATTGACAATTTCATAGCAATTTCAGAGTTGTTTTCGCCGCACACGATGGCGCGAACCCCACCTGAGAGCTGGATGAATCTACTGAGATGATTTAAAGTCATAAAATGATTTTGAATATAAAATAATCGTCTAGCATGTTGAAGATTGTCAGCCTTTACGTCCTATAAGTTTACAAATAAAAACAATATTTTGTGATTGGCACATGGAGCAGATAGGGTTTTTATTTGAGAAAATACAGAGCGAGGAGTATCAGGAACGCCCCGCGGCTTTTCACTTGTAGCTTTCAATTTTCCACTTTGTCAGATGAAGGAGAAACCATGAGAAAAGCCAAAAACGAAAACAAAGCTGGTGCCATATGGATCAAATAGTCTAAATTCCATTGAAGGTCTAATTATCAATTTAAAAAAACGGAATGTTATAATAATCTAAGTAAATCAAGATGAATTTCTAATCTCAAACCTAAAGTTGCTCATATGCCTGTTGTGCAAGTTTAGAGTCAGTGTTTGTGTTCCCCCCCTTCAGATCGTCCTCAAGTCCCTCCAAATAAATGGCAGATGTTTAACAATTCAAGGCGCATCAATGCCCGTGCGCTTTTTAGTCTTGAACAATAGCGCGCCCCTTTTGTCAGGCGCCTGTGTCTTTGAGTTCAGAGCCCAACAAAAGGGCTCCATCCTCCAGCGAGTTATAAAGTTACTTTCCAGTCAGTTCATTTCGGCTCTTGAGAAAACCTTAAGCGATGTTAATGTGCGCCTCTGGTCTATTCATGCGCTAACCCCGGCGCACACAGGCAAACAGCGCTTATTGTGTACCCACACCAAAGTAAGAAGTCTTTAAATAACCCCAGAAGCAGTCTATAGAAATTCATGATGCCATTTCTGTTTGATCTTCTGGTCACAGCTTCGTCAGCGCGTCCGTCGCGTGCATGGCTTTTCATGAAATTGTGTCAATATTTCTATTTTTCCCCCTCTCCTCCAAACACCTGTTGATCTACCTGCTCCTCTTCATGCTCGGGGCTTGTTGCGCACAATGAGGGTTTTGGTCACACCAGCGCAACCTCGAGTTCAGCTGAATAGAAGGCGGTGCGTCAATTTGCTCCGCTCTCGATGTGCCAAATTATAGTTTGCATCAGTATAGTGCGCAGATACAGACAAAAGACTTTGTAGCAAATTTCAGGGATATCTACAGAATGTTTATATTTTTGTTTTATTCACAATATGAAGAACCTCAAAACAAACGTGCTTTATTTAGTGAATCAGCGTCAATCTACATTTTATGTTAACTGTCTAACCCATTGGCTTGCAAATGCATCCATTTTCCTTTTAGAAGGAAAACAGTTTATTGCAGTAATTGCATAATTGCCTCTCTAATTGTTGTAAACAAGTTCTTCAATGGTCCAATTATTACAGCAACATTGTCGGGGCTCCTCCGGTGGGAGTCCATGACAAAAGGTCCGATCTGGTTAATGAATTACCTGCAGCTGAAGAGTAAAAGTGGAGAAAAAGGCCTTTTCCCTTTTATAAACATATGAAACAGCGCTGGCGTTAGCGCCTCTATTTGACGCGCACATTTCTCGCTGCGCCTTTCTTCTGGACAGATGATGGCACAACAGCTTCTGACAGACCCGAGGTGATGTCCTTTGCAGCAGAGCACGCGTTAGCAACCCCGCACTCTGCTCTTGGTTCTTTTGATCCGACGCAAAGAGAAGGGCCAACACTAATTAAAATTATGGCGCGTAATCAGCGGTGAAATCTCTCCTCGGGTGGCGTGGGGTAACAAGACAGGGGACTGAAATCAGCCCGCCACGGTCCCCTGATGAAAACCAGGCGTGAAAAAAGCGAGATAATCTGGTGCACAGATAGGACAAAAGACACCAGAGAGACCAGTTACACAATTTCATACCGATTAAAACCTGATAGTCCGGTTAGGTCACAAACATTTTACGCAATTAATGTTTCCTGACATGCTTGACAGGAAACAGCCAGACTTATTTTATGTTAAAACATTAAAATTATTCAGATTTTTATACATGTAATAAAATAAAGGGCATAGTTTGATACGATTTCCAGGGTAAAGTTAAATTATTAATGGTATAACAGTCTTTATGAGCAGGGAACCAGCAGGGAGACAGCGCAAAGGATCAATGGCACTGCTATAAACCGAGCTCCTTTCATGCGCCCTCTCTTCTGGAGGGTCACAGGTTTTTTTTCACACCTTTTGTGACACAGGAAGAAAACTCTGGTAGCTAAAGCAACTTTATGCGCACATGCCACCCCAAACACCAGTAAGCTCATTGAAGCACTAAAATCCATCAGCAGAAAGTTATTCGCCTTTGAAACAAAACTCGGGCTAGTTTTAGTGTTTTGGGAATGTCAGATGCGCAGAGGGCTGAAGTGAGCCTGAAGTCAGCGCATTGTTTCAGCTGGTTCGGCTTTCCCAAGACTTAACTCTTTTCATGGAGCAGTGTGGAAAATCGGGAGGCGAGGGCCGAAGAACAAGGGGGCGGCCCGCGATTCTCCTCGGTGCCTCACTGAGCCTGGCAGGAAAACAAAAAGTAATGACGCACAAAAGCCAAAAGAATCACCCTTAAAAGTAAAATCATCCTTTAAGGGATTAAAACTTTGCTTTTTTCCATCTTACATCGTTAAGAATTTAAGTATCTATCCAGTTTATTAAAATATTTCACAAAAAATCATTTAGTTTTGTTGATTGGAGGATATGAATGCAGAAGTTTTACTGCAAGCAGCAGAAAATCGAAAATTTGTGGACATGAGGGGAATTATCACGGTGCTTCCTCCAACCAGGTGGCGTGAAACTTAGATATAAAAGACTGAACATAGAAGTCAGCAGGGCCTTTTTCTGTACAAGAAGCAGAACCATTATTATCATCTTCGTAATTTTAACGCTTCTCTTTGGTTTCTGCGCCCCACACGTCGATCGTAGAGTAAATATGTCCAGAAGTGGTCTGGAAATTAAATTGGCTGTAATTTTGATATTTTATGGGCCAAAATTTAAGATCTATATTGACTACATGTAATAACTTCTTTTTCTTGTTGTTGTTGTTTTTGTTGTTATTGTTGTTGTTAGCCTCAAGGGCAACATGCCGATAATCACTTAAGTCGCTTTGGACAAAAGTGTCTGCTAAATGCATAAACATAAACAACAATAATAACAACATGGCGTTTTATTTACAGACTTAAAATAAGACACTCACATACAATAAAAACGACTAAATTTGTGACTTTAAACTATTGGGCTCGTTTCACTTACAGCTTGAGTTCAAATTAAATGAATAAACAAATGCACGTAAACTGGTTTAAGGGATTATTTAAAACGCGCGTTTTAAAAAAACTCACCATCTTGGTTGAGTCTGCGTCTTTTGGCTGCTAAATGACGCGCGTGATGCTCACTTGAGCGCAAGAGACAGGCGGTTCTGTTTGCATTGAGATGTTAAGTAGGTGTCTCTATATAAAACTACTGTGGATCGACTCCCTCACTGTGGGCTCGGAGAAGAAAACAGATTAACTTCAAGGAAAACGACTAGGAATAACATAATGGTGGCGACTACAGAGTGCCCAGAAAAGGCCAAACAAGCTACTGGAAACAAGGTTTGTGTGAGTTTTAACAGCACTCAGAGAAAGAGAATGAGAACATATTTAATAAAAATGTTATTTTGTTCCAGGTTTCTAAACCACTGATGGAGAAGAAGCGGAGAGCTCGCATAAACCAGTGTTTAGACGAGTTAAAATCTCTCCTGGAGACTTTCTACAGCAGCAGCGTGAGTGCGCAGGAGAAAAAACAATCAGGCTGTTCATTTAAAAATAAAGATTATTAATTATGTTTGTTTATTCAGATTCGAAAGCGCAAACTGGAGAAGGCAGACATCTTGGAGCTCACTGTAAAGCATTTGAAGAACCTTCAAAAGACACAGAGTTGTGAGTCAGATTTTTCCAACAATGTGGTTTTGGTCAACGTTTCCTGATCAAATCGTTTATGTTTTTCACACTCGTCTCCTCTCAGGTGTTGCTGCTGCCTCTGAGTTCCCTGATTACCAGCTCGGCTTCCGTTGCTGCCTGACAAACGTCTACAAGTACCTGTTGATGGCTGAAAACCTGAGCGGGAGTGACCGCTGGATGCTGTCGCAACTCTCCAACAAGCTGCGCCTCTCTAGGACAGCCTCCAGCACCATGGACAGCGCCCCGGCCCAAAGTGAGCCACATGAGACGAGGACACTTAACGCACCCGAGGAGGAGGAAACAGCCAAACCCAATGAAGCTCACACACTCCATAATACACACATTTCTCCTTTTCTGTCAAGAGAAGACGACAGACATTCGTCCTGCAGCAAACAGGAGCAGAAAAAGTCTGAAACTCACAGAAGCTTCGATCGTGTGGGTAATAGGGCTGATGTAAACACGGAGCTCGGTGTGTGGCGACCTTGGTAGAGCTGACAGAAGACTTAGTCATATACTATTGCACTATAGATTCTTACTTTTGTATGATGTTATGTTTGCATTATTTTAAAAATAAAGTTTACCAATGAGTTGTTGCCTTGTTTCTCTTTATCAGGAGCTTTGGATAGTTTGGAGGATTGCTGTTCCATTAGACAAAAGTATATATATATTTGTTTTTCTTTTCTTTTTCCCCCTTTCTTTCTAATAAAATCCAACTTTTCATGCATCATACAGTTCAGTGTCCATGTTTTCTATAAAGTTTAATTTAAAAAAACAAGCAGGAATCGCATTATCAGTATCAACAACACATTGTGTTGGTATCAAACAACTGATAGCTGGCCACAGCGCGCTGTTTAATGCGTCAGATTCTAATTATGGTTTATGACTCAGCCCTGAAAAGCTTCTCTTACGCAGCTTTTGCAGGAAGTCATAAAGTGTCTCTCATTCTCGAGGCGCAGCTTAAGGATGGCACCTTGCCGTGAGGAGAATGGCTGAAACGCCCACGGCTTTTTCAAACACTAAAAGGTCACACTGCCACTCAAACTGTTTCTGCGCAAGATGGATGGAAATCTATTCTAAAGTATGATCTGTCCAGGTATTTCAAGCCAGAAATGTTAGCTAAATCAAATTTTTACTCTGGCTGTGTTCTTAATGCTCCCGCCAACAGAGTCAAAGCTGCTCTTTTATACTGCAGCAAGGGAAGCATTTCAATAAAATAAAAGAAGTGTCACTAAATGCTCTCACAAGGTGTTCTGAGAAGTTGTCAGAACTCTTCTGCACATTGTTTCAGTTAATAGCGACGCACACAAGAGCTGAGAAGCAACGAGAGGCAAAGAAATAATCTTTCATTTGAATTAGAACAAGCTCAGCCAGGCGCAGTTATTGGCGCAGACGCAGATGAAGTGCGCTGCAGACGGGCATAGTGCTCATAAATGTGACCTTGTTAGCCAGGTTTAACATGGAGGGTGATCATTTGACAATTTCACGTTCAAGCTGTTTTTTTTAAATCAACAGGCAGCATGCTGCACTTAACACACACACACACACACACACACACACACACACACACACACACACACACACACACACACACACACACACACACACACACAGAGCATGGCACTAAACAGTAAACAGTTTTTTAGACTTTTCAAAAAATATTCCCCTTTTTGGAAAATATAAAGACTGATGAGATTGGTGTGGACCTTTTTAGAAAGAGCTGTGTCCTGTAGAAAGACTAACTGAATTCCAGAAAAAACAACAACAACCACATGGTGGTTGTAGTAATATTGGGGCTGCTTTACTGCATCATGGCCTAGACTACTTGTTGAATCTGATTGAACCGTGAATTCTGCTCTCTCTATATAAAAATCCTAAAGGAGACTGGTCTTTTTGCTTTTAAAGAGGGCAGATTAGGAGTTTCGTTCATAAATTATAATAATTCAGTGGTTGATACAAAACATGTTTATGAAATTTTTTTACAACAAATCCCTCTCACATTAAGCAATTTCAGCAGTTTTATTCTGGACATTTTAAGTACCTTCCAGAATGAGTCATTTTGGGGCTCTGTCACGTTGAGAACCAAACCTGGATGTGGCTACGCCCACCCCTCCCTCCCACAGGCTGCTGAGAAGCTCAGATATCTGGGAGGGGTTAAGGGTAGAGGCACTTCTCTTCCTGTAGCAGCTCTTTCTTGCACATGAAAGGTGGTTTTATACTAATTTCCCAGTTTGTGACATCACAAATGAGGAGTTTTTGAAACGGCTTGTTTCTAAACCAACAGAAGAACAGGGTTTTTCTTTACACATTTGTAGTGATTATGGATGCAGCAGAGACCCACATGGCAACCCAAAATGATACAAAAGTAAGTTTTGCATCAGTCTTAGAGATGCACCCTTCTTACAACTGAACATTAATCACATAATCCTGGATTATTTAAATAAAGCAACACTACCAGTAGCCTAGAAACCTAGACAGGTCGTAGCAGATGCAAAATGATTTTGCTTTGCAGGTTGGTCTAGCTATGCCCCATTAGAAGCCAGCAGGCCCAATTCAATCCAATTCAATTTTATTTATAAAGCGCCAAATCACGACAAGAGTCGTCTCAAGGCACTTCACATAATAAACATTCCAATCCAGGTCAGTTCATTAAGCCAATCAGAAATAATGTTTCCTATATAAGAAACCCAGCAAATTGCATCAAGTCACTGACTAGTGTCAGTGACTATGCAGCAATCCTCATATTAAGCAATCATAAAGCGACAGTGGAGAGGAAAACTCCCTTTTAACAGGAAGAAACCTCCAGAGAATCCTGGCTCAGTATAAGCAGCCATCCTCCACGACTCACTGGGGATCGAGAAGACAGAGCAGACACACACACACACACACACACACACACACACACACACACACACACACACACACACACACACACACACACACACACACACACACACACACACACAACAAGCAATGTGTCTATTGTTCCATTGTGATTTCTTAGTAAATATTCTACTTGGTGAGAGATAAACTTTATTGTATTTATCCTAGTGGATCTATAATTAAACGGGTAAACTATTAGTAGCACATCCAACGTCAAGGAAAGCAAAAAGTTATTTTCAGGAGAGGGAGAATGTTTAAGTGGTTAGCAGCAGTGTGCTAGACGATGGCCCCCTCCATGAGGCCACCACAGCTCAGCAGAACATCATTGTAGCTTCTTCTGGAGAGAGAAACACTTAGAGAAAAAATAAAGTTAACAGCTGAAATAGCAGGAAATAATACAGTTAAAGAGCAGATTGTAGAAGAAAGTAGTAGAGTGTGAAAAGTGGTCAGTGTAGCCTCCAGCAGACTGTCTTGTCTATCCAGTCACAGAGCTGAGTTTGGTGGGCAGGATGTTACATTGAAAATGCAAAGATGGAGACAGCTCATTTGAAACGGCTTTGAAATCAATTTTGGACTATTTAGACTTGGGCTTATTTGGAGTCAAGAGCACATAAGGTACTTAAGTTCTTTCTTTAGAAATAGGATATATTTGCGTCTTCTTTGATAGTGAATGGCGGACTGTCCCGCTGACTGACATCCATAGCGGTGAGTTTGTCACAAAGTTTGTTGTCCATTAGCATTTGGCGATAGTTTGACAGACAACTGTAGACTCCGTGCCATTTTTCTGTGTATGGGTCCACATAGGCGTGCCAGGCTAGATAACCAGGGTATCATAACCCTAGCTAAAAACTGGCTAGTCTCCAAATGAAGTGTTGCAGCTGAGAAATGTAAACACTCTCGTAAGCATTTTCTTGTGAATTTAATCAGTCGTCTTTATCACAATATCCGCCGCTCAACAAGTAAATCAGAACATTTAACATCATTCATGTTTCCGTTATTGAACATGTTACAAAATAACCTTTAATATTAAAAACACAACTAAATGAAAAAAGGGTCTTATGTCATAGCAAAGTTCAACATGTTGGTGCGATGATAAACTTTCCAAGAAAAACATATTTCAGCAAACTTGTTTCATTGCAGAGCCTAAAATTAGCAAAACGTACACAAACACATGGAAATAAAAATATAACGCCAGATGCAAGATGACTGAAAGCTTACACGCCCAACAAAGTGCAACATTATTTTATGGTAATAATAAAAGAAATGATTTTTACAAATAAGGCTGTAAAAGGGAATATCTTTTCTTCCTTTTGTTCTAAAACTTAGTTTAAAGTTTCCAGTGCAAATACATTCACATTAACAGTTACTGTCCACAAAACTTCAAACTGTCTCTTTTTTTATTTTAGTAGGTTTTACTCCTTTATCATTTACTACTTTGGTAGAAACAAGAAGTTCTTTATTTAGGTAAATTTGTACTTTTTGCTCTTAGATTTACTGCAAATTTCTTTTTATAGGAGTGATTTACAAACATATTATCCCCCAATAATCCTTTGCTACAACAAATAAGTGATGAAAAATTGAGCAACGGATCTGCTGTTTAAGGAACAATATTAATTCAAGTTCAACTTATTGCATTGTTGGTTATTTTTTAAAACACAGAAAAGTTTTTTCTTTACCTTACTGCTGACGTTTCGTTCGCGGCTGCAAACTTCCTCAGAGCTGACGCTGATGGTGGCTTCACTTCCTACTCCGCTTATCCGCGGGCAGCAGAGGACGTTGTCTCCCTCTGCTGCCCGCTCTCCCCTCTCTGATGATGCAGTCCAATGCTCGATCCAATGTGTAGACCCCATCGTCTCTGTTCATGGTCCCACATCCACGTCTCCTTATCTCTATGGCTTCCTTTATCCATCTTTTGTATTTCTGTGGTTCGGTGTTTATGATCCTTGTGTCGTCCCAGTCCATTACATGGTTTTCTCTTGTGCAGTGATCTGTTACGGCTGATTTCTTTATTGTGCTTTCTGCTTCTTGTCTTGCTGCTCTTGTGTGTCTTCGACTTGTTCCTTTCTTGCATCCATTTCTATGTTCTATTGTTCGTGTGTTGAGTTGGCGTCCGGTTTCTCCTACGTATGTTTTATTGCAGAGTTTGAATGGAATTCCTAAACAAGTCGAAGACACACAAGAGCAGCAAGACAAGAAGCAGAAAGCGCAATAAAGAAATCAGCTGTAACAGATCACTGCACAAGAGAAAACCACGTAATGGACTGGGACGACACAAGGATCATAAACACCGAACCACAGAAATACAAAAGATGGATAAAGGAAGCCATAGAGATAAGGAGACGTGGATGTGGGACCATGAACAGAGACGATGGGGTCTACACATTGGATCGTGCATGGGACTGCATTAACGGAGAGAGGAGAGCGGGCAGCAGAGGGCGACACCATCTTCTGCTGCCCGTGGATAAATGGAGTAGGAAGTGACGCCACCATCAGCGTCAGCTCTGAGGATGTTCGCAGCCGCGAATGAAACTGTCAGCAGCAAGGTAAAAAAGAAACCTTTTCTGTGTTTTAAAAAGAACCAACAATGCAGTTGGAAAAGCAACACAGTAAGAACATACCAAAGAAGTTCAACTTATAGTTTCTAATTTGTGCTTTCCTTTTTATCCACCAGAATTGAAAGGTGCATTAAGTAATAATGACACAATGAGGTCAAATCTGGGTACTGCAGTCCATTTATCAAAACAAACAAGTCCGCCATCAGCAACGGTTGCCAGTTAGGGATCAGCTCAAGAAGATTCTAGATGACGAGCGAAGGCGAGTCATACACAGTAAGTTAAGCAGATAAATACATTTCATTGTAATATTGAGTTGCTTGTAAAAGTAGCTTAAATTTTTTAGAGTCAACCATTTTTTTTCTAATTCACTGTTAGCATTATTAGCTCAAAGTTAGCCTCTAGCCATCTTTATCTCATATTAGACTAAAACTTGTTTTGCTTCTCGGTCGCTCCTTTTAACTGATTTTCATTCTGGTGTTCTTTACCGGCTGGTGTCGAATTACAAATGCCCGCAAAGACTTGGCAACCTTGCAAGCTCAAATATGATTGGCTAAGCAAAGTCCCTTTTTAGTCATTTTAAAAGGATAAAAACTGGCAACCCCCAGCCAACTGAGAAGGAAATCTGTTTTTAATGATTGAGTCATTAAACTGTTTTGTGATTTTTATTTTTTCATTGTTCTTACTTATTGCACCTTTAAGTGACGCTACATATGAAACATTTTGAAGGCTACAATATTTCATACAAAGTTGAGAATCTTCCATTTTAAGTGTCTGCAACGAATATCCAAGTGATGCACTCCGCCTGGTTACTGAAACAAATGAAAGGTGAGTAAAGCGAATGAGGGTTAAGCACCATTTGCATATTTGTTGAATGAGCTGTGCCTGATAATCACCAAATAGATAGTTTGGAGGAAGTTTAAATAAAAAATGCACACTAAAAATGTAAATCCAACAACCTTCATATATACAAAACACCTCCATCATATATGTTTTAAAAAAATTACCTCACATTATCATGAAAAATTACGGGTCGTCACCTTTATATTTCAATTTTTCACACAGAAACTTACTGGGAATTTAATAGTTCAGGATTAACACTCATTTCACTTCCAAATACGGTGCTTAAAACAGCTTTTCATGACTCGTGTAGATGAAAAAGTCATATTTTATGATTGCAAAAAATAATAATAAAATGTGTCTAATCTGTCAAGCTCAAGGGAGAAGCACAGTATCCAGGAAAGCTCATAACACACGGTCAACACAGGTCAAATAAAGCACTAATTAAGTTAAACTTTTAAGTGCATACTAAATAATAACCAAAACAAATCAGCCTGATTCATGTGTCACCAAAATGTTTGAATCTTTTCAAAGGAAACAAACATAGAAAACAAGATTTGGGAATGTTTACGTGGTTTTAAGAGTTCAGTGGGTATTTTGTGAAATCAATGCTGAATGGGATGAACTAAAATCATCTCCATCCTGATCATTTTTATCAAAGCTTGTTCAAGAAATAGGTCCAAAGCTTTCAGAATCTTTGTGATATGTAGTCAGACGAAAACGTGGCATTAACTAAATCCGGATGGATTCCAGCATGTCGCCTTCCTGGAACTGCTGAAATAATCAAAGTTTTTTATCACGACGTTAAATGTAATTATGATGAAAGTGCTTCTGATGCTGATTTGTCTTCAGGTGTTGGATCCTACAGAGTCAGAGTGGAAGGTGATGTACCCCGAGGACGATGCTGAAGGTGAGCTTACAAAACTGTTTGTGCTGCCTTTGCTCTCAGCCTTGCTGAGATGCTTTTGGTGCCCCCAGTCAGCCCCCCCACCAGTCCTGGACCTACTGCCAGAACGTTCTGGGTTCTGCTGGCTGCGCCCAGGTGAGCCCGCTTCATCCCTCCTTTTCCCTTCTCGCGGGCATTCCCTGCAGCCTTTCCCCGAGCCACAAGTCCCGAGGCTCGTCTTTCCTGGAGGTTTAGGTGAACACTCAGGCGAGCTGCTTCTGCTGCTGCTCCTTTTGAGTTCGGAGGGTCGCCTGAGCGCTTGAGGCTCGCGCTCAAAGTCTGTGAGCGGAAAGTGAGGAAGCATGGCGGCGTGCTGTTCGTACACGTTAGGGGTAAGGCTGAGGGCAATGGCGGACGAACGCCGCGGGCTCTTCCTGGGGCTCGGCACCGGTGTCTCATCTATAAAGTTGATCACCTCGTCGCGGCTGAAACACCGCAGTTCGTCATCGTAGCGCTGGCCGCCACATACCACGCGGGGCAGGTGCCTGAGTGAGGACTGCATGCTGTCCTCAGATCGCCGACGCTTGCGGTGAGGGTGATGGTGATAGTGGCTCTCCTCATGGTAGGAGACCAGGCTGCTCCTGCGCCTCTCGCGGCGCGGCAAGGTGGAGCTGTAATGGGCAGTCACTATCACGTCCTCGATGAAGCCCCATCGTTGGAGATATGAGGGGATCCGGTCGCTGGTCCACATGTCTGTTTCGTCGTGGGAGTATCTTCTTGTAGGGGGCACCTGGAGGAAAAATACAAAAGAAAAGCTTTAGATTGCAATGAGCTATGATGCTAATTTAATTAAATATAATAAATAAGTGACATGCTGAGTAACAATATAACATTTATTTATTTCCCTCCATTACCTAAAATAAGCACTACTCATATCAGGATAAATTCTAAGTACAGTTGCATACTTGTAGTAGATTTATTGTGTGACTATTTGGATTAAATTAATGAGTGCAGTGAAAAATAAAGGTGTAAAGTGTGTTTTGTTGATGTTAAAATGTCTACATGTAGCATTATTGAGCTGATTTATTTAGTTTTTATAGCGTTAAATGTTAAATTATTCCCTCAGGATACAAGATCCTGACATTATCTCTATTATCTAATTATAAAAGCTTAAGCTATTAGTTTCCTACATTTTATACTCACATTATGCTCTGACAACTACGCAAAGACTGAGGGTTTGTCAGGGTGACGTCAAGAGCTTCAAGACTGATATCAGCCTGCCCCCTGGTGGCATCTTTCAGTAAATGCAGAGAAATTAAACAGCAGACGAATACAGTAGCATTGAAGTGCTAAGTGGGAGAGCAGGACAGCAGAGAGCAGCACAAGCTTTAGAATGACTGGAAACGAAGGACACACTGAGACAGGATGGGACATGGGGAGCCAATAAAACCAGGGAGGCTTTATTCTGCAATGACACAACTAGAACAATCAGAATTGTTATAACTGAGCTGGAAGGTTTCCGCTCCGCTCAGAGTTGTGTCCTGAAACAGAATTTGTTCTTATTTATTCTAGAATGTCCCACTTTGATCGTAACACAGCTGGATTTGACTTTACTGCAAAGTGAATATGGTGACTGACACAAAGAATGATGAGAGGGTTGACTTGGAACGATGGAGTGATGGCTACTGTATACATCTCTGTTTGACTGTAATTAAGAAGACTTATATAACTCTATGCATGCATTTTAAATGCCCGTGTCCATTACCGGACACTCAAATGAGGGCATTAAGCCAATTAGAATTATGGATTTTTGCAGTAAAGCTGCATGCAACGAGGGGCTTAAAATGGTTTAATACAACGATGAGAAAGTATTTATGTAAAATGCTACTACAGCACATGTTGTATTTGCAGATTCTGCAGTCACATAATAAACAAGTCTTCTAGGCCAATTCTGTTAATTCAGTCATCTCTATTGGTTTTTAAATCTCCTTTAGTGCTAATAATCTCAGTGAATACGAATTTACAGGTTACAGAAAACAGAGCAGAATCAGTTGTGATTCTTTGAATTGTCCCAGAAGGCTGTATGGCTGCAAATACAGGCTGAAAATGAGCCGTTCACAGCTCTGCGTCTGACTGGGATGGATGCTGGATCCAGTGAAGACAGTGCTTTAGGCAGATCATGAGCAGATGTTTAAATGGCTTTCCTGAAGCCTTGAGGGATTCCTGAAACGTAGAAGGTAAGTCAGTTGTGACACTCTTACCCTCCTACACACTGATGCTTGTGGGTCCATGACTAGGACACACTACTTGATAAATGAAGCACATTTAATGTGTTGATGGGACTGCTGATGGTCATATTTACCAAACATTAGTCAGCCTGAGTGTGTTTTTCATTCATTTCATTTTAAAAGGCCAAAAATCAGTGGCAAATCAGAGAGATAGCATCACCATGCATATTAGCAATGAGGTTAAATGAATTCAACTGATAAAATAAAATAAATGAAGAAAAAATAAAATAATATACCTGCAAATACTGCATTTTATCTTCCTGTTGTTCCCTCATTGGGTACCCTTGCAGAACCCCCCTTTCTAAGGTTGAGAACTCATACTTGGCATTATGGTCTAGCGTCACGATTTCAGGCGCCGAGCTATAGTCATATGGTCTGTCATATATTAAGTCAGCATGAATTCCTCCATCTTGGCTGTTTTCTGCAAAGTGCAGAAAAGCACGAGCGTCAGAATTAAAGAGCAACGACTTCCATACACAAAACAGACAGACAGACAGACGAATATATAAGAGAAACAAGTTCAGTTGTTCTCTGATTTGTTGGCTTTTTCTAAGCTCAGGAAGTAAAAATAACCAGTAAATTGAATGTTTTCTAAAGAAGGGTGAAATGCTTGATTTCAAAATCTTCCAAAATGGTTGCAGAATGATCTCAGGGCTTGTGTTCTGAATAATAAATGTTGGAAAGGTATAAATATTTCAATGTATGCATTTAAGTGCATTGCAGGTCAATTGGAAATGAATGTAAAATGTTGATCCTGAGGAAAATGTTCGCCAGGATGGATGAAAGATGAGAGTAGCTATCTGCACAGGCAGCTCTGCATGCAAATCAGTGGCTCCAAAACTACAAGAGAACAACTCTTATACATACAGCTGTGATGGGTTAAACATGGCAAGCGCTCTGGAAACAGAAAATAAAAGCAGAGAACTGGCAGTGTTAAAAATCACACAGAATACGACCTGCCTCGTGTTGTTTTTCAGCTCCTGCTGGACAATAATATGAATCAGTTCTGAGGAAGGGTGTTGAAACAGGGAAAAGATCAAAAGGTGTGGAGGGTTAGAAACAAGGGGGAGGGGTTCAGATTGGGTTGAGTTTAAACAGTCCCAATAAAAAACAAGACAGGTGTTAATGCTGCCATCAGTTTGCAAGAAGTGTGGAGAGCATGGACCCTGTTCATGAGTCTGCTGTATAATTATCATGTGACCTAATTATAGGACCAGAATTTAAAGTGTCTGTGATTCCCTGGTGAAAAATGTTTCTATGGAAGCAGATTGGCGTCAGTACGGGCAAAAATATTGGAGCAGTACATCATAATGAGAAAGTTTTTCACTATCGTGTGATTTAAATCTTGTTTTAATGAGACTTTCTCGTAATAATAACATATAAAAGTCGATTTATGAGAGATTCTTGAAATAAAGGGTTTAATACCTCGTAATAATGAGATAGTGCTAAATGCTAACGCGCTGATATCCCGTGGAATGTTTGAATGATATGCAGAAAAAACAACGACAGAAGATAAAGAGGAAGAAGCAGTCATTTGTGACCTACACACGTTGGTCATCGATCACTTAGATCTGTTGTCTAGGCAAATTTGTGGTACTTCCACTCTCTAGCCGAGGAGCATCTTTCAAAATAAAGGTGATTTCCTGTTTCTGCTTAAACCTTTTTACATTAATAAAGTGATATGCACACAAAAGTTTGCCCCATTATTATATTAGATTTGTCCTCTTTGTGTGGGAAATCTATGGGTATTTTTGGTGCTTTGTACCTGTTATAATTACATTAAACACAACCTATTATCAGTCTGTTACCTTGGCAACAGAGTGTGTTTTCCAGAACAGCAGAGGAGAAAGCTAGCAAGTGTAATTTATTGATGTATGCACTGTTGTTGTGGCACTGCTGTTGCTGAAGTTAAACATCAAGAAGTGAAATAACTGCCTCATCTATTTGGAGTAGGACACCTCACATATAAACGCCATATTACCGTAATGACCTTTCTCGTTATTACAACATTTTAAATACGTTTTTATGAGGAACTTTCCCATTGCAACGTTTTATATGTTGTTACTAAGAGAACATTTCTCATTAAAATGAGAATAACAAGAATCTTTGTCCTTATTTCGAGATAGTGCTCCAAATGTTTTCCCTCGCATTGACAGCAATAAGCTTCCGTAGTTTTCAGCCTGCCAGAAAGAGTTATTTGTGTTTGTTATGAAAAATGTAGGCCCGTTTCTATTTTATCTAACTGTCAGATATCAACTATGCACTGCTTAATAAACACTTCTGCTTTCAAATAACTACAGTGAGAAAATAGGTGGATCAACACTTCATAAATAAGAATAAAGAAAAGAAAAAACATCAAAAAGGAAATTAAACAAAAGCAACTATGTGATCTGTTGTAGATTTGAATTCAAGAAATACAGAAATGCATGAGTTTTTTCTGACTTGAGGAAAATATGACCATCATAATGACATGAAAATGCTTTTCACCTGTGCAGCATTTATTTCACTTTCACTAAATTCTACGAAATTAACCCATTGTTTTACTTTCCTGCTATGCAATAAAATGAAAAAGCAAAATGTGCTGAAAGAAAAAATGTCCAACAATGCTTCACTTTCTTTGCCCTACAACATGCAAAGCAAAGCATTTAGACAGTCTACACACCATATACATAAATACATACAGCCTATATTTGTTTACAGATACCTCACACAGACACTTTCCCCTCAGTTTGATCTTCTGACAGCAAAGGTCACATGATAGGTCACATGATAACATTTGACCAATAATTATAGACAACTGACATCCATAAAAACTAGACCAGGAACATAAGTTGGAAGTTGAAACAGAAGAACAAAAACGCCCACTAGTGGCTGGCTGCAGTACTACCTCTAAGAGGATGTTTCCCTTGTGGTTCATGTTGTTTATTTTTCTAAAATGTTTCACTGTAATCATGTATTTATTTGTATTTTTTAACAAACTTCATACAAAATCTTAGTGACTTTTTATTTAATTTTTTTTTCATCTGATAATTTTAATTTACGCTTAAAAAGCTTTCATGATTGAGTATAGGGAAGTAGGTGGGGCTTTTCATCACCCCGCCTCTACTCTGCTGACAACACAAAACAAGATGGCAGCAGCTTTAAGCGGATTATTTTGGCTTCACTTGTAAAGAACAGCAGTAAGTCTTTTTTATGTCAGTCGTTGTTTCAGGCTGTCCTGTAACTAAAGGAAAAACTAAAATCTTCAAAGAAACTAAATTACCTAGGAACAAATCGTGGTTATATTCATAAAAACCTGTTAAAATCATCTGCAAAGTCTCACCTGTATTACTTTTCTTCAGTTGCTGAATTTATTTCGTTCCCTGATGCAATTGTTATTGTTATTAGGTATTTCGAGCAAATATTGTTGTGATTTATTTCATGTATTAACTAATAATTCAAAAATGGGAACAGATAGCTCATATCTTCATAATTAGGAACAAAACCAGACATTTTCATTTAGATCTGAAATTTAAAACCTTTTTTTTACTTTGACAAGTTTCTCTCCTTACTTCTTGCTTCCATTAATATCAAATTAAAACTCATCCATAGTCTCAAAAGTATCTTCAGAGTTATAAAGCACTTTCCTGCATCATTTCTAAGATCAAAGACAGATCATATATTATTCTCTCCTCTCAAAGTGAAGCATAATTTTTAAAACTAATGATGTGGTCGCATTTTAATCATGTCTTCAGAGAGGTTTCATTCTTCTTTTTAGGTGTTTTTGGTAACCAGACTGCAGAGCTGACAACCAATACACAGGATCAAACCATCAGGTGAAGGAAAGGGACAGGAAGGAGACGTAACAGTAGCTCACCCTCATCCACTTCGTCATTGGACATGATGGCGACACACTTCTCCCACACCATGCGGATGTCGGCGCGGTAGCGATCACAGGCCCAGAGGAACATGGGCAGCAGAATGGACTGAGCGATGGAGCACCACAGCACACACAGCACCATCCAGTTGTAGGAGCGGTCAAACTTCAGGCTGGCGAAGCTCACCACCTTTACAGGGTCAAGGAGTAGGGTTGTTGCAGGGTGGTAATAAAATAAATCTCTTTAGCAACATCAAGAAATAAAACATTGAGAGGACACAACAGAAGATGGAGAACAGTTAATATACAGATTTATAAATATTAGGAACTGAGATATTAAAGCTTATTCGATTTCCTGGTGCACAGTGATGGCTCGTTCATCCTGACATGAACGGAGAGAAAAATCTTAAAAGCTAAAGATAATCTACAATATATTAACATAGAAATACATCGGTTGTGTTTAATTGGGTGTGCCTACATGCAATCTGAATTATTTACTCATCATTTTCACCAGTTGTTTCTCATTAAACAGTACATTTCCTCCACCAGACTCATTAAAATCACTCCTGGGGCACCGGGAAAAGTGCCCCTGCACTGCAGCTTAATAGTCAATCGTGTTTGGTTGCTCGGGAGAACTACAGTAGTTTTGGCCAATCAGCATCCCTCAATTTAATACCTATTAGGCGCTGGCCATCTCTGCTACAGGAGCTAGCAAGCATACTAGGACGTGCTCTTTTGGCCTCTCTCACTCTCTCACTCCCTCATTCACACACTCACTGTTGATTTATACAGATTGACCTGAAATGACACCTGTAGCTCCTGCTGTAAAATGTGTTTATTTGTTCTCATTTATGAGATTATAATGTTCAAATCAGTGTATCTAATTTAAATTCCATCTCATGTTAGTGCCACCTACTGGTGGAACTGAGCATTGCTATTTGAAATGCGCAAATGTTAAGAGGCCATTCACTGAGAAACCATTTTTTATTTATTCTTTTTGAAAATGATCGGTCACTCTGAGTATAACACGCAGACTGAATGTGAAATTATGCCTATTTCCTGCATTAGCTTTGATAGAAAATAGCCAGTGAAACTCTAGGATTTGAAAAGCCTGATAGATCTACACTGTCACTTAACATTCATGGACTCACCATTTTTGACAGACATTGGTGAAGACTATTGTTCATTTAGCGTCGAGGAAACAGCAGAGAAAGGCATGGCTAGATGCTAACCGTTAGCATTAGCAACACCGCCACATGGCAGAACATCTTACGGCTTTTTTATTTGTGGAGATAAAACATCAATGGTGCAAAGCAAAGCAGAGTCAGTGACAACCAATCCGAGGCGAGATGTACAAGTATCAGGAAATAAGACTCCAAATTATGTCGTCTGAAGCTACTTTCTACACTGGCTGAAGCCTTCTTTCCACAGAGCATGATTTACAAGGCATTCATTCCTAATATACACCACTGCAAATGTATTAAAAATGAGTGAAGGACCTCTTTTAGCAGATAATCCAGACACACAGGCTGTTAAGAGACTGAAAACGTCTGCTGGAAAACAAACTATGGTCAAAATAAAATGTGGAAAAGGACAAAAATGGACATTATGGAATGCATCTGCAGTTATATTTGGTAGAAAGATGCACATAGGCTTGTGAATATGTTCAAGTATCATCTCATTTTGTTGTAAATTTGAAAATTGATTCAATCTGTAAATCTGCACACCCCACTAACTGAGAACCACTGCTTTAGCAGAAGCCTGATTTCATCATTTTCATATTTACTCTTAATCTGTTTGTCCTGCCCTGTTATATTCTGTATAGTCTCTTTTGATATTATGGACCTGATAGTGTCCAGTAATGAAGTGTGATGATGATGATGATGATGATGATGATATGACTGTTTATAGCTGTTTTCATTTTGAACATCCTGTTTTTCTGACATCCATAACTAAACAATAACTCTGTGTAACACAAAGCATTTCAATAGTTGCAGCTTTTATGCATTAAAATAGCTCATTAGATAAGGTCATAAAAACAGCTTCAGACCTCCATGTTTCTTCCCTCTGCACCTGAAACACGTTCTTCGATCAGAGGTAAAACACTCGCTCTACTCTGAGTAAAACTGTCCAGAAGAAGGTGCTGCAAACACAAAAGAGTTTAACTTTCGGCTGTTTAAATAAGAGATTCTTGTTTCATCTGAAGGAGAAACAGCAGGTTTGTTGCAGCGCAGCTCATGACCCACAAAAAAACTGTTGATCTGGTTAATCCAACAAGAAACCTGACAGGCTACATGACTTCAAAAGCTGTTTTCAAAGCCAACACCTGAAAAAATGAAATATGAAGCAGAAATAAAGACTATTCCAGACGTTTGAAACAAACTGACAGTTAGACCTGGATTATGTTGCTCGTGTTCTGAATAATACCGAGGATTTGGGATTTATATTTAATTAATTCCATCACAATGTGTTCTCCAAAATCAGCAAACAGTAACAAACTTTCAAAATCTGAACAGTTTTCCATGTTGAAAGGAAGTAGCCAGCGTGCTCTGAGTTTTGGATTCATCACTGAATGTTTTTTTTAAGACTTAGAAGTTAGCCATTTAGTTTTTAAAAAATGCCTAGCGGGTGGCATTTACAGATTGTGCAGAAACATTTTACAGACAAAACTTTGTTCCAAAACAGGTCCCTTTTTTAAGCTTTTGACAGATTATTCTCATGGCAGCACCTTATGGTAGAATCTGCAACCATATGGTGAACGTTTTTTAAACGGTACTCAGTTTGTTTGTTATTACTCAGAGTTGCGTAATGATAGAGACATGATCCATAAAGTCTAATGTAAACATAAATGTGACCGCTAGGAGGTTTGGGGGTTCAGAGGTGAGATAGAAAGCAGTTCCAGATCTTGTGGAAATGTTTAACTCCCTGAATCATGACTTAAAGGTAATCAGAATAAGAAATGTTGTAGTTTGAATTAAGGCTGCACGGTGCTTCCTCACACAAATGGATGCATGCTCATCCCACCCGTGTTTCATTCAGTTCATCACCTCAGCTGCTTCTCCTCCAGTAATTACACTTTCATGTAAAAAAAACAAAAGCTGCTGACTCACCAGGATGGGAAAGCCGGTCAGAAAGTCATAAATGAAGACGATGCCGCTGATCAGGTAAGTGATCTGTAGGGACGTCTTCAGAGGCTCCGATCCATCAATGGATGACCTCCGCTTCCCCTGAGCATCCTCCACCACGATGGTGGGAACGTTGAACTTGTTCTTGTCAGCATTGTGACCTGCCTGAATGGAGAAGGTCTGGAAGAGAGCGATGCCGATGCAGATGACACCCATGGTCACGCTGCCTCCGATCAGCAGCAGAAAGCACACGCCAAAGCCCAGGCCGATCTCTGTCACAATGAATCTGCAGTCGGAGGTGTAGAAACGGTCGATGGTGTCATGCCAGCCCACCGCTGGGAGTGTGGACAGGATGAAGGACACCATCCAGATGCCCATCACTGTGTGCACCGCCTGCTTCTTTGTGTTACTCAACCTGAAACAGACCCACATTTTGGGATTTCAGCAAATGGAAACCACATAAGCAATGATGAAGAGCATTCTCTTAGAAAATACCAGATCTGAACACTTGAGCTGAAAAGGCACCGTCTCACATTTAGTCATGGCTCAGATGAATCAGAGATGAATGTGGAAAAAAATCAATTGTTTGATGATGGCTGCTGCGGTCTATGCATCATCTAGGCCTGTTTCAGCATGAGGGGCCATCTATTTCCCTTAAGGAAATCTTATGATGAAGAATCTGATCAGGGTGTCTGTGTCTTCTGATGCTCGTGGCATTTTGCACCATTAGCAGCAGCAAAAACACATGTGTGAAATCTGATTAAGGAGGAAGCAAAGCACTAAAAGTCTGAGATGAACAGCCGAAAAGATGTGGGAATTTATAAAGCATATTTCTTATAAATGTCATTCAGCTGCAGCAATAATTGATAACGATTCTTTTTTTTTTTTTTTTTTTTTTGCAACTCATGGTTGGTTCAAATAATTAAATTATGCATGCAGAGGCTAAGTAATGGAACAATTAGTGACACCATAATGTGATACATTCAATGGTATTTAACTGCTAAATGCACATGAATGCTGCATGATATGAAGTTATGGATTAGATGAAATCAAGAGAACGAGCCTGCTTTACTCTTCTCTGACTTTTGAGCATGACATTAAAACTTGGTTTCCACCTGAAAATGTTAGTAGAAGAGTTGTTTCCAAAGTTATGTTTTCATAGTTTTCAGTCAGCTGTGACACAAGAAACACAAGTAGTTCAAGCTCTAAAAAAAGATATCCATGTACTTTGATCAATAAAAGGCAAAAAGCAGAAAATCCACACATTTAAGTTATAATAAATCTGTGGTGGAAACAGAGAATTTTTAAGAAGTTCTTTGCACTAAATTCCTCTCACAGATAAACTATTGTAGCAGTTTCATTCTTCACATTTTCAGTACCTTCCAGAAGTCATTTCAGGGCTCTGTCATTCCAATTCTCACGCTGCTCTGGGTGGCTGCATGTTGGAGTAGCTCTGTTAACTACATGTAAGTTTAGCCTCTTTTGGACATTTTTTCTTCTAGCATCTTAAGAAAAACTGTATTTTTTTTAACCTTTTACTTTTCTGTTTCTGGTGCTGTGAAGCTTAGAGGATTTTTACTGCTATTTTTTTCCACTTTTTTCACTTTTTGACCATTTGTTATGATGCGTAACCATGGCAACAAGCTGGTTTACAATCAGGGGCAGCTGATTAATATTGGAAAGGCTGAAATAATACCTCAACTGAAGCCGCAAATCCTAAATGAGCGAAAACGCAAGAAGCGTGGGTGCAGAGCGGGAGCAAAACGGAGACAGAGAAAGAGGAAATTCAAACCATCTCTTCCATCGATCATAATGGGCAATGTGAGATTACTGGCCAACAAGGTGGATGAACTCCAAGCCCTTTCAAGAACTCAGCCAGAGTATCGGCAGTGCAGTGTTATGTGTTTCACTGAGACGTGGCTGCTGGACCATATCCCCGATTCCAGCGTCTCTCTGCCAGGATTCCTGACTGTACGAGCAGACAGAGATCTGAAGAGGAGCGGGAAAAGAAAAGGAGGTGGAGTGGCAGTGCTTGTCAACAACAGATGGTGCCATCCAGGTCATGTTTCAGTGAAACGTCGTCTCTGCAGCCCAGATGTTGAACTCTTGGCAGTAAGTTGTCGCCCATATTATTTGCCAAGAGAGTTCACCAGTGTTGTCTTGGCAACCGTTTATATTCCACCTTCAGCCACTGCTGAAAATGCATGTGATGCCATCAGTTTCATTGTCAGTAAACTACAAACCCAGCACCCCAATGCATTTGTGGCTTTGTCTGGTAATTTTAATCATGCCTCGATCTCTGCTACACTTCCAACATTTCAACAGTTTGTCAGCTGCTCCACCAGAGAAAACAAGACATTGGATTTGTGTTATGCAAATGTAACAAATGCATACATGTCCAAAACTTGACCTCTTCTGGACAATATCATACCCACCAGAACAGTGAGATGCTTCACTAATAACAAACCCTGGATCACCAGTGAACTGAAGAATCTGCTAAATGAGAAAAAAGAGCCTTCGAGGAGGGAGACTGGGAATTATTGAGGAGTATACAGAAGCAACTGAAGATCAAGATCAGAGACAGCAAGGAGGCATACAGGAAGAAGCTGGAGAACAAACTACAGAGGAACAATATCAGAGATGTCTGGTCAGCGATGAAGAAGATCACAGGCTTCAAGCAGAGGAAGGATTGCACAGATGGCAGCCTGGACACAGCCAATGAACTGAACAAGTTCTTCAATAGGTTCAGTTCAGGAACAAACCCAGCATCCTCCTCGCCTGTCCCCAACCAATCAGACATCCCATCCTCCTCTGATCCAACATTTTCCTGTCACACGCCAGTTCTTTTGTCCTCTAACGCAGTCATGGACTCTTCTGGTTCTATAAATCTGTCTTCAACCAAGTCAGGAGATGCTGCTGCCCCATTTACCTCCCCTCCCACCTATCTGTCTCTAGAAGTCAGGTGAAGAGGCAGCTGGAGAGACTGAA
This sequence comes from Nothobranchius furzeri, assembly GCF_043380555.1. Lineage (NCBI taxonomy): Eukaryota > Metazoa > Chordata > Actinopteri > Cyprinodontiformes > Nothobranchiidae > Nothobranchius > Nothobranchius furzeri. The sequence continues at coordinate 32,304,906 of NC_091755.1, forward strand.
CAGGAACAAGGCTGCAGGTCCAGATGGTGTCAGCCCCAAAGAACTGAAGGCCTGTGTAGAGCAGCTCTGTGGTATTCTGCAGCACCTCTTCAACCCCAGCCTGGCCCAGGAGAAGTTTCCAGTCCTGTGGAAGACATCCTGCCTTTTTCCAGTTCCAAAGAAAACTCGCCCATCAGTCAATGACGACCACAGACTGGTTGCCCTGACATCCCACATCATGAAGGTCCTGGAGAGACTACTGTTGGTCCACCTGAATAAGCAAACTAGGACATGTCAGGACCCGCTGCAGTTTGCTTATCGCCATGGAGTTGGAGTTGAAGATACCATCATCCAGCTGCTTCAACCAGTCCACTGTCATCTGGACAAAGCAGGCAGCACTGTGAGGGTCTTGTTCTTTGATTTCTTCAGTGCATTTAACACAATCCAGCCTGATGTACTTTGCCAGAAACTCCAGAACACACAGGTGTGGGCCTCAACTATCGCCTGGATTAAAGACTACCTGACAAACAGACCACAGTTTGTGAGGCTGAAGAACTGCACATCAAACCAGGTGATCAGTAACTTTGGAGCACCACAGGGGTCTATACTCTCACCATTCCTTTTCACCCTGTACACCTCAGACTTCCAGTACAATCAGATACCTGTCATCTACAGAAATACTCAGATGACTCTGCGGTTGTCGGGTGTATCAGAGAGGGACAGGAAGCTGAGTACAGTGAGCTGGTGGTGCGCGTTGTGGCATGGTGTGGAAACAATCATCTGACTTTGAACGTGAACAAAACAAAGGAGATGATTTTAGACTTCAGAAGAAACAGGGTGGAGTCAAACACTGTTTCCATCATGGGAAAAGAAGTGGAGGTGGTTGAGGAATACAAATACCTTGGAGTTCACCTGGACAACAGACTGGACTGGAGAAAGAACAGTGAAGCCGTTTACAAGAAGGGACACAGCAGACTGCACTTCTTGAGGACGCTTAGGTCCTTCAATGTCTGTAGCAAGATGCTTCACATCTTCTACAAGTCTGTTGTTGAGAGTGTAATCTCTTCAGCCATCGTCTGTTGGGGTAGCAGCATCAGAAGCAGGGATCTGAAAGGCTCAACAGCCTAATGAAAAGGGCTGGTTCTGTTCTGGGGACGACTGTGGAACCACTGGAGGAGATAATGCAAAGAAGGATTCTCCAGAGAATCAAGAAAATTATGGACAACCCTGAGCATTCTCTTCACAAGACTGTCCGACAACAGAAGAGTGTCTTCAGTCAGAGGCTTCTTCAGTTTCGCTGCAACACTGACCGCTACTGGAGATCCTTCCTGCCAACAGCCAATGTAATATACAACAACTCTTTGATGACTTGATTATTATTATTATTCTGAGCTACTACAGCAATCAATTTCCCTCTGGGATTAATAAAGTATTTTTGAATTGAACTGAATTGAATTGAAGTCACATGCTGGACCTGGCCACACCCATCTAACCCCGCCCTGGCTTCTATAAGGTTAGAAGCATTAATATCTGGGTGGGGCTCAGAGCAGATCCGCTGCTCCACCAGCAGCAGCTCATTCATTCAAATGAGAGGTGAATCTATGCTAATTTCCCCATTTGTGACATCACAAAAGGAGAATTGTTTGGAGCAGCTTCTTTTAGGCACATAATTACTAAAACCAAACATTGATCGAAAATGGGTGGACAGGATTTTTTCATGTCTGGAGTGTTTATGGAGGCAGTAAAGACCCGTGTGGCACCACAAAGGATGCAAAAGATGAGTTTTGCATTACATTAATACTTTAATTTTAGCCTGAGTAAGATGACATTCAGTTGAAAAATAATGAAGTCAAAACTGTGATTCACTTTTATTCATTCAACTGTGTAAAATTTTAATAATAATGTCTTTTCATTTCAGCACATATGAAGATCATTTTAAATTAAGACTGTAAACTCATTCAGATTAGCACAAGTAAACTAACCACCCCTCTTCATTTTGTAGACAAAGGACACTTTTATAACTCAAAAAAGGAGCAACAGAATGAATGTTTAAACCTTTTAAAACAAAATAAAACACATTCAGTTTCATGCGCTGATACAATATGAATGGCACAGAGGGGGCAGCAGCCACCTCTATCTTTGCACTGAGGCTCTTTGCAAAGACGAGTGCATCTTGTTGTCACAGTGAGTAATGCTAGCCTTCCCTGAATGTGCCTGGGGTACATGGGGAGGTTACGTCACCGAGCTGCATGAATCTATTACCAGAGAGAGGCTGGGAGCATTGTGTGGGAAATCATTTCTGTGAGATAGTGAGCACATGAGAACATTTCCCTAAGTACAACCCTGGAATTCATAATTCTGGGCTTCAGTATGTGTTAATGTCAGAGATGAAGCAGCCATGCGAGCTCAGCAGGATGAATGCAAAGTAATTTAAAAGAAAGGAACACCTGAGCTCTGCTTCTTGCAAAAGAAAGGGATTTTAAAGAAGAAGAGATGCAATATGGGAAGGTTAAAGCTTCCAGACATGAGATGAAAGTGCATCTATAAGAAGCTGTCGTGCAGAGCCTGTGTGGGCATCATTTGCTTGGGTTGTACGGATTGTACGGCTAGAGGACAGATTCATAAGGAAGTGTTCGTCTTGTTTCAATGTGGGCTTGTTTGCAGATTTGGCTGAACTGACTGTAGACGGAGAAGCTGTGATGCTGATGCCACAGGCTGTACAATCAGTTCGTGTGTTTCGGCAGGGACGAAACCCAAGACAACGAGACCGTGTTCTTCACCACATGCTGCACAACTCTGGTTTCAGCTGGATGAGAGTAGCTTGTATGTAATCTGAGTTGTTGGTGCTTTTTGGATGCATTTGCCACATTTTTACTCCAGAATATCAATGAACTGAAAAATGTTGGGCTTTTTTCTGGAATGGAGATCTGCAAAGCAATAAATAATAGATAAACTGCACCAAAATCTAAACCTTAGAGCTGTAAAACATTCAAAGGTGTGGATCACTGAAAAACACTTTTTAAATGATTATTTCTGATTATAATTGGCCACTCTGAGTTTTTCATGCAGGCTGAACATGAAAATAATCTCCTACACTCTCCTGTATTAACTTCTGATAGAAAATAGAAGGTAAAGCTCTTGATTAGAAAATTCTGACAGATCTACATCACATTGTCACTTAACATTCATGGACTCGCCCATCTTGACTGGCAACGGGAAAAGCTGCTGTTGGTTTAGCATCCAGGAAACAGCAGACAATGTCTCGACTAGCAGAAGCTAACTATTAGCATTAGCAACTTTACGACACAGCAGAACTCCTCCAAGCTTGTGTTATTTGTATAGATGAAACATTCATATTGCAGAGTAAACAGAGTCAGTGGTAGAGTTGTGTTGCTCTTATCTAATCCAAAATGTCAGGGAATTACTTGTTCTGTGTGCGCACGAAGCAGTCCAAGTGATAACATTGCTGGAATTCATAATTTTGTCCTTCTCAGCTAACCCATTCTCACACCCTAAGCGTCGAAAAATGACGCGTGTGACCAAGCGTCAAAATATGACGGGCAGGTTGACCCAGCGCGTCGGGAGACGACGTGCAGGGACACGCGCTGTACCACAGCGTCCGTATCCGACGCCCACGGTGAGACGGACATTTAACCCGCATTGCACCTCTAACCTCTAGCGATTTTACCTTCCCCTCACCCCCATCCTAACCTTTACCCAGTACAACTGTGCACATTTACTATTAAGCGTGTTTTAGATGACGGAAAGCGAAACAAAGCTTGCTAACATTAACCAGCATGCGCAAGCTGGTTAGGTTAGGATGGGTGTGAGGGGAAGGTTAAATATCAAGACGGTAAAGGTCACAAGTCGGTCAAATGTCCGTCTCACCGCGGGTGTCGGTATCCGACGCTCTGTCCCTGTGCGTCGCCTCCCGACGCGCTGGGTCACCCTGCCCGTCATATTTTGGCGCTTGGTCACACGCATCATTTTTCTACGCTTAGAGTGTGAGAATGTGTTGTCTCAGCAGCAACACTGCAGGTGCTCTCTATGTCCAAAATGTGCGTAAGCCAGGTCCTTAGTCAACTTAAAGTTGCGCACATTTTTCTGCTACGTTTTCTTTTATAAATCCCAAAGTTTGCGTGGAAAGTTGCTTACGCAGTTTTCCGACCCCGTTTTGTGCGTAAGCAAGCTTGATAAATGAGGCCCCTGGTTGTTGCGACAGTAGGCTGCACATAAAATGGGCAGAGTTGCTCACCCTGCATTAACTCCTGTTGGAATTGCAGAGTGAGAAACCCATCCAATATGGCGGTGAGGTTATTATGCTCTACAGCGCCCAATGATGCTTCTATGTATTCTTGTCTGTGACTTGTGCTTCCTGAAACTGGCCCATCCAAGTCCCCCCTACCCCTTGAGTATGACTTACAAGGCATTCTTTCCTACCAGAGACCACTACAAATACATTGATTAAACGAGTGAACTTATAACTCTGTATAGAAAGTATGTCTTGCAGACTTATTAAACAACAGCTCATATGACATTGGCACTCTGGGGTGACGGTGGCACAGGAGTTAAGTGCTCGCCCCGCAATCGGAAGGTTGCAGGTTCGAGCCCCGCTCAGTCTGTCGCTGTGTCCTTGGGCAAGACACTTAACCCATGTTACCTGCTGGTGGTGGTTGGAGGGACCGGTGGCGTCAGTGCTCGGCAGCCTCGCCTCTGTCAGTGCGCCCCAGGGCAGCTGTGGCTACATTGTAGCTCATCCCTACCAGTGTGTGAATGTGTGTGTGAATGGGTGAATGACGCCTTGGGGGGGGTTCCGGGACTCTAGAAGGCGCTACATCAAATACAGGCCATTTACCATACAGGCCACTCTAAATGCAAACATAGACCTTAAATCTTACTGGAGAAAAGGCAACAATGCGACTCTAAACATCTGATTCTGTGCGAACAGTAGATGTCCGGTGAGTCTAACAGGAGTAAAATAGTATTAGTGCTGTTAATGTGTGCTGACCCTGATTCATATTATTCTGTGATGCTTAATAAATATCAAATGTTGTGAAGAATGATGCCAGAGCTGGCAGATGCTCAGAGTTTGACACGATGTCACTCCAAATAACTGCAGCCAGCTAATTTGTTGGCAGGGAAGAAACTTCCACCTGATGCAAATCCATCCTGCCTGAAGACTGTTAGTCTGACAGAAAGCACCAGATGTCCTCCTCCTAACTCAGGAATCTGCTCCAAAACCTCCAAATGACTTAAATAACATTCTTTCTTCAAAGTGACTTTTCGAAACTTTTTCGTTTCTCTGCAGAAAGTTTGTCAATAAAATACATTTTTACAAATGCAATATAAGGTTTTACTGTTTACTAGATGGCTGCATAAAAAGGCACAGTGGTATTTCTTTATTCTTCAAAATTCTCCTAATTATTGCAACACAGCTTCTTAACATGGGGCCTCTCTCTCTCTCTCTCTCTCTCTCTCTTCTCTCTCTCTCTCTCTCTCTCTCTCTCTCTCTCTCTCTCTCTCTCTCTCTCTCTCTCTCTCTCTCTCTCTCTCTCTCTCTCTCTCTCTCTCTCTCTCTCTCTCTTCTCTCTCTCTCTCTCTCTCTCTCCTCTCTCTCTCTCTCTCTCTCTCTCTCTCTCTCTCTCTCTCTCTCTCTCTCTCTCTCTCTCTCTCTCTCTCTCTCTCTCTCTCTCTCTCTCTCTCTCTCTCTCTCTCTCTCTCTCTTCTCTCTCTCTCTCTCTCTCTCTCTCTCTCTCTCTCTCTCTCTCTCTCTCTCTCTCTCTCGCTCGCTGCAAATGGCGATAATCCAAAGAACATGCTGTCCATAATTTTCATAGCAACCATTTCTTCAGCAGAGAATGGTCCCAATAATAAGTGTAATCGCAAGACTTTCTGTAACAAGCCTTTTTATTTGTGAAGGCAACAATCAAAATAAAATCCTTTAATCTTTTTGATCACTTATGATTTAATTTCTTGAATAAAATAATGTGTGAAAGTGGGATGGCACTTGTTATTTAATTAAATCTGATGTGGTCTCTAGTATAAATTAATGTGAGTCACTTTCTGCAGAAAATAGCCTCCTGAGACCTGAACTTGTATTTGGTGTGATGTGAATTCAAATTAAATAAAAATATTGACAGGTTTCCTAGGAAAAACTGAAATAAAATATATTTTGTACATAAGTTCACTATCAAATGTTTCTAAACAATAAAAAAGGTCTAAGTTGAAGAGAATAAAATATTCTAGTGCCAGAAGCAAATGTCCTCATATGTGGACGCAGGTCTCAGGAGGATAGAAAAGCTCTGGTGCTCCTGTTTCAGGAAGTAGAAGTTAGCTCAAGTAGAAGTTGGCCGGCAGAGAAGGAGGCAGAAAACGGAAAGATCTGGAATCTTATTTCCTGATATTCGGAAATCTCGCTTCTGATTGGCTAACGATGTGACTCTCCCACTGACTCCATTTGCTCTGCAACGTTGATGTTTTATCTCCACAAATAACTCAAGCCTGAAAGTTCTACCACGTTGTGGAGTTGCTAATGCTAACAGTTAGCTTCTACTATCGGAGACATTCTCTGCTGTTTTCTGGACGCTAAACAAACAACTTCCTTCCCCGTCATGAGTTAAGATGGGTGAGTCCATGAATGCTAATTTACAGTATGACATAGATGTGACTGGCTTTTCCAACCTGATCATTTCCCAGTCGATTTTCCTTTGGTGGCTAATGCAGGAAATAGGGTTAGATTACTACTTCACACCCTGCATGCATGTGAAACTCAGCTAGACTGATCGTATTTCAAAAAGAATATGTTTTATGTTTCTCAGACACACACACACCAGAGGGATTGGGAACAAATAAAGCTTTTATGTTATGCTGAATTCCTGACGCCATACCTGTAGTTTACAGGCCAGCGGACCATCCACATGCGGTGGTAGGAGAGTGAGGTGACAGAGAAGCAGGTGACCAGCGTTAGAGTGTAGAAGGTAGACACAAACACCTTACACAGACCCTCGTTCCACTCATAGCTGGAGTGCTGGCGCCGCAGCGTTATGACACAGTACATGGTGATGGGGATGGCCATGTTGAGGATGTGTGTCCCCGCCAGGGTGCAGATGAGGAACTCCAGTGGCTTCCACTTCTTCTGCTTGGCGCTGACGCTCAAGATGCTCCAAGTGTTGGCCAGAATGGACACGCCCGAGCAGACCAGCCAAGCCAGCGTGTTGGCGTTGATGACATCATCCTTCATGGTGGTTACCTCATCCACCATGTTGTCGCGGGGCAGGGCACAGTATGAAGTCCCGCGGAGAAGTGTCGGCAAGAGCAGGTACATGAAAGGAGAAGGAGGTGGTGGTGACGGGCAGGAGGGGGCACAGGGCGTCAGGCGGGTCAGGCATCCTATCTGGGTGGGCGTGTTCTCTCCATGGGTTGATCAGGGCGGAGAAAAATACGAGACGTTGATGCAGCACAGCGGGGTGGAGGTGGATGGCAGAGCTGAGCCGGTTCTCTTACAGGTGAGAAGCTACAGAGAAGACAGGAGAACAAAGGTCATGTGATCAAGGGGTGATGATGGCATGCACGGTCTTTACCCCTAATAATCATCAGAGTTATCCGCTGGTTCTGACACAAAAAGCACAAACATTTATTTTAAAAGAGTTTCCCTTTAACAGCAAAACATAAAGAAATGAAGGATAAAAAAGATATGCGCTGGGTTGGGCTTATTAAGAAAATCTGCAATAAAGATAGAAATGCATAAGTAACACACACAGAGAATAGTTTTTTTCTTTTCATTCATTTAGAATGTTTGCTGTTTGTCCATTTTAATTAGACTGCTAGAAACCAGGGCTTCAGAATAACTACGAAGAAAGGTAAATAAGTGAACAACACTTGAAACTATATTTTTATCCAGTCTGTGGGCTTCATGTTGTGTCATGCACATAATTCTGTTTATTTAGATTCATTTGAAATTATATAAGCACATTCATTCATGATAGACAACAATATTACACCAAAGTCGACTAAACTTGAGACTTTGCAGCCGGTTCACTCATCCTCATAAACTGATAATTAATTGTACTCACTGGTTTTCTTTTTGATTAATATACGTATCAAGTTGTCTCGAAACAAAAAGCTACCTAAAATAATCTGTAACAGTTTGGAGATCATCTCCAGCACATCACTGCTTGGCACAGCTGGAGCCTGTTGTCACATCCATTTCCTGTCTCCTGGCTTTTCCAAACACTCATGTTGCTGTGGGCTGGGACCCACGAGGACGGGACACTGAAAATGACAAGAACTGCGTCACCATCACCCTGCTCATGCGTCCACTGATCTAATCCCCTCACTCCTCTCTACAATAGCACACTAAATGTCACCCAGACCTGCTTAAACAAGTATCTGTGTTCTCTCAGCTTAACCATGCAAAACAGGAGACGGTCCTGTCAGCACATGAAAACCACGACCGTCAGCACATGAAAACCACCCTCTGCTGGTTAAAGAAACCAAAATTACATGAAAGCAACCGGCTGTGGAGACAAAACACTTCCAATAGACAAGATAACATGCTGAAGTTTCCAATTTGTTTCAAGACTTTAAATTATTTGTTAAATTTAAGTAAAAAAATCTTTAAAGGAAACTTTGCAGTTTTGGCTTGATTGTAGCACGCCCTAGAGTCTGTTATTTATTCACTGTTGTAAAAGCAAAACTGAAACTAATCTCCTCGCTGTGCGTTTGTCTTTTCAAAAAGCCACTTTACAGTTTTTTTCTGATTTTTAAATCATTTTCTTGAGCCAGCATGTGCAAAAATGACCCTTTACAGTTTACAGGGTTAATGAAATGTCACTCAGACCCCAACCGCCCTCTGTGGTCAGAATATCGGACTCGTGGTGGATTGCAGTTGACATACCTGGTGCGGCAGTCTGCTTCCAGCATGTTTCCTGCATGCTTTAGATGGTGAACACAGCTGATTAGTTTGACTTAGTGATGAACTGCTCCTCTAGAAACTAATGAAAGCTGAGGAGACATGTCAGCTGTTAGATTAAGGTGTTAAAAAGACAAACGCACAACGAGGAGATAAGTTTCATTTTCAGTATAACCACAGTGAATTGATAATGGACACTAGGGGGTGCTAAAAGCCAGCAAAACTGCCTTTAAAACCTTAATCTAACTGCTGATGTGCGTCCTCAGCCTTCCAGATTTCACGTTGATTTTATATTATTATATCAGACTAGCTGGATGTTTTAATCACTGTAAACATTTGTATCTCTTTTCATTTATCTCTACATCTACTGTACCTATTTATCTTCCTTATCTTTTTTTATCTTGTTTTTATCTCTTTACAATTTACCTACTTTAGTCTCATCTTTAACTACGATTTGTTTTTAGATCTTGTTATTGACAGGGTGATCTTTGCAAACTAGTTCCAGATTTCCTTGAAATCTGGCATTTTCTTGCAGAAGCGGCAAATAAAGCACCTTGACCCTTTATAAATAAAAATGGACGATGCATCTCTGTTGAATTCCACCATTCAAAAGTGAAGCCATGATATCCCGATCACATGTTGGATTGGTGGAAACAGTCTGACCCTAACCCCTCTATGGCACGCAACAAGTATCCAATTACAACTAAACATACTGTAACCCTAAACCTAACCCATAAAAATTCTCTAAAGTGTGTTTTTGTTTATTGGTCAGGGCATTGTCACACATAAAGTGACATTTTTTTTATTTCTAGGTCAGAAACCTGCTCACTCAAAGTGAGCAACGTCTCTAGAAACATGAAGTCCTCTGACTGGAGCAATGCTCATGGCTAGCCAAAAGTATCAAATTGGAAACCAACTGATTTCAAATACTTTACACACGCATTAGGACACACGTTTTCAAACCTCTACAATTTTGCATGATGTTGTTTCAATCATGCTTTTTATCTAGAAACAAACAACGTTGTAATTACTACGCTGCTATACGTGCCGCAGCTGTTGTATCGGTACATCTGATTGACTGCAACTTGCAAATTTTCTGGTAGTTTTCCAAAAACAGACAATAAAAATGACTGGTTTTCATAACAAATGCAATTTTTCTTTTTTCCTGTGGATAAAAGACGATATCAGAGGGAGTGATAGAGCAGCAGTCAGGTGCTCGGGAGGATTGTCCACATTAACACAATATCCTCCGCTTTTATTTACTCAGACATTTACTGTTGCGACCAACCATGAAGCAGACACTTTACTTAGCAACAATATCAAGCAGCACAAAACACATTTACAGTGCTGAAAAGAGTCCCGGGTGTAAAGAGAATGACTCATAGATTTGATTTGGAGGTTTGCAGCTGGTTGGGGTGGACTGAGTAATGGAGGGCTGAGATGAATCAACCAATAAGCATTACAGCAGTGTCAGACATCAACCCGGATCTACCCACTCCTCCTGGGCCGCCTGGTCCCAAAAGGGAACTGGTCTGGAAGCAGATCCAGGAGAAGAAACACATCAAAACCCAAAGAGCAAAGAGAAGATTCAATAACAAAGGGCTGAGACCATTTTCACCACAGAGAAAACCCAGATCTATTTGTGACTGAGCCAGTTTGAAATTCATTCAGGAGTTAGACGCATCCCAATCAGGCGCGGCTGCTGACAGATCTGGTGCAACTGAGTGTGTCAGCTCTTCTTCTCAAACTTTGCTAACACGGTGTCATCCTGACCCTTTCTTCTAAATGTGTGTACTGAATAAAAGCTGTCCGGGAGCTCGTCTCTGCATGGTGGGAAAAACATGTTGAAAATGGAACACAGACGCTGGCACTGTGCACGCTTACTCACTGATGAATTGAAATATAAAAGAGATGGAGCTTCTGGCAGGCTTACAGGTTTTAGTGGTTACACCTGAGTCAAAATGGTGGTTTTTGAACATCTAAAATCACCCAATAGAAACTAGAAAATCCAATGAATTTAGAAGAGTACATCCAAATGGCCAATATTGACTCTTAAGTGTATTTAAGAATAATATATTTGTTATTATAATTGAAGCAGCTGGGATGAGAATCTGCTCCTCTAAATCAGAGACCATGGTCTTGAATCGTAAAATCGTAGAATGTCTTCTCCAGGTCAGGGATGAAGTCCTGCCCCAAAAGGAGGAGTTTAAGTATCTCGGGGTGGTAACTCGTTGACGAGCGAGGGAAAGATGGAGTGTGAGATTGATAGGTGGATTGGTGCTAGGTCTGCAGTGATGTGGGCATTGAACCAATCTGTCGTGGTGAAGAGAGAGCTGAGCCGGAAGGTGAAACTCTCGATTTACCAGTCGATCTACGTTTCTACCCTCACCTATGGTCACGAGCTTTGAGTAGTGACCGGAAGAACGAGATCACAGATACAAGCGGCCGAAATGAGTTTTCTCCGCAGAGTGGCTGGGCTCTTCCTTAAAGATAGGGTAGGAAGCTCAATCATTCGGATGGGGCTCAGAGTAGACCCGCAGCTCCCCCTCATCAAGAGCAGCCATTTGAGGTGGCTCGGGCATCTGATTAGGATGCCTCCTGGATGCATCCCTGATGAGGTTTTCCAGGGCACGTCCAACCGGGAGGAAACACAAGAGAAGACCAAGGACATGCTAGAGGAACTATGTCTCTCAGCTGGCCAGGGAACACATTGGGATTCACCTGGAGAAGCTGGACCAAGTGGCTGGGGAGAGGGAAGTCTGGGCCTCTCTGCTTAGGTAGCTACCCCAGCAACCCGACTCCAGATAAGCAGCTGAAAATGGATGGATGGATATTGTAATTAACTTCTTAATTTACAAGAACTTTAAAAGAAAAATGGAACCATGAAAAGGTATAGTTGTCGAAATCATGGTTAATATATTTTTCAAGGTGTGGAACGCCGAAAAACCATTTTAAAATTTTTATTTCTGATTATTATTTCTACATCTTCCATGCAGGCTGAAAACGAAAATAGTCTCCTACACCTATCTCCTGCATTAGCTTCTGACAGAAAATAGATGGTGAAACTCTAGGAATAGAAAATCCTGACAGATCTACATTACACTGTCACTTAACATTCATGGAGTCACCCATCCTGACTTGTTGGTTTAGCGTCCAGGAAACAGCAGAGAATGTCTCGACTAGTAGAAGCTAACCGTTAGCATTAGGGAACTCCACAACACAGCAAAATTATTTTCTACCAAAATGTATTTTTACATACCAGTTATGAATATTTAATACTTTGTCAGTTGATTGATTTGTTTGAATAACTTTAGTTAGATGTCTGATTTTAACACTGAGCAGTGCACAACATTAAGATTTAACAGATGGTTAAATTCAGGGTTCAGAAATGGATTCAGCTTCAAAAATATTGTGCACCAGCTGATGTTATTAGTGACATTTTAGCATGCAAACACCTAGATATCGGCTATAAAAGTTGGCCCAGAAAATCAGCAGCACACATCGGTCATCGTCAGACCATTACCTTTACATATCGGCATTGACAGAAGAACCAATATCAGTCAACCTCTTGTAATGCTAACTGATAGACTTGCTAAGCAGTAGCTTGTTTCTCTAAGGAAAATTAGTGGTAGTATAAGAACACCAAGCTAGTAGATTTATTTAAACTCGACTGACGGGCTTTCTATCCACAGTAGAGCTAACAGCTCGATCACCTTCAATCCCACGGGCCTACAGGCCAATTCTGCCTTTTACACAAGGGAAATTAGCACAGACAATGCCACACACACACAAACACACACACACACACACACTCACTCACTCACTCACTCACTCACTCACTCTCACTCTCAAATCCAAGACACCGATTATTAAATGAAAGGCACATATTGTAGAAAACAGAAATGGATCGTGCATTTTATTAACAACCCATTTTACACTTTCCATGAACTACTCAAGCTGTCAACGTGGGAACATATGGAACTGCGGCACAGAGGAGACAAACTCTATTTGTGACTGAATCAAATGCCTCATATTCAGCAGAGTAAAAACCAAAGATAATTTGGCTTAACATGACTTTATATATATACATATATATATGTATATATGTATATATATATATATATATATATATATATATATATATATATACATATATATATATATATATATATATATATACATATATATACATATATATACATATATATATATATATATATATATATATATATATATATATATATATATATATATATATATATACGTATGGCATAGTGTACAGGAACATCTGTGTATGGAGTGGAAGCTCCAAGGTCAAAGTGTGAAACACCCCCTAAGGTGGTTGAGAAGGAGCAAGCCAAGCTCCTGTGGGACTTCCAGATCCAGAACAACAAACAGATGATGGTGAACCAACCAGACATTGTGGTGGTGGACAAACAGAGGACAGCCGCTGTGGTTCATGTGGAAATACCAAGTAAACTTGAGAAAGGCTGGACAGTGAAGACATCGATGGTGCCCGTGATCATCAGGGCTCTTGGGGCAGTAAAGTGGCTAAAGCAGATCCCAGGAAAACTCAGACATCTCAGTCCAAAACAGTGCAGTTCTAGGAACAGCTATTGGGCAGAACCTTCAAGCTCCCAAGCCTGGTGGATGACCCCAGCTTGTAGGGATGGGTACCTTTGACATTTGAATCAATTCGGTACTAATTCCCGGTACCTACGAATCGATACCGGTACTTAATGGTACCAATTTTCGATACTTTTGAGTGTTTAATATTTTTTATTCTCTTTTATAATTAAATATATATTTTTCTCAATATATAACCATATTTGATAAATATCACAATGAATAACATACAACTGTTTGTTTTTTAACATCGTCCTTGTAGTTTTATAAGCTGATAATTAAACTGAAGCAAACATCTTTACTGTGAACTAAATTTACTGTGTATCTTCATTCCTTTTACCGTCCTTTTTCAATTGATTTTTCCTACTGTGAATTTAGAATTTCCGAGGAGAAAGCGAACGCACCATTAGATGATAACAATGGTGGCATAGGAAGCTAACATATCAAGCTAACGTTATCTTAAACAGTTTATTTAACTGCTGGAGCAGATTTAAACGATGATGCCTCACACTTAAATCGGTGTCGCTGGTTTCATCTTCACCCAATCACCCGTCGCATTTAGTAAAGTGAAGCCAAACTTTAGAGCGCGTTCATGTTCTTCTAGTCGGAATTTCGGAGTTCCGAGGAGAAAGCGAACGCACCATTAGTGAAACGGAAGCTAACAAATCAAGCTAACGTTATCTTAAACATTTTATTTACCTACCGGAGCTGCTCTGTTTACAAGTCGCTCGCAGCGACCGATGACATAACGCTCTTGCGCATGCGCAGCTGTCTAGGCAAGTTCTCGATGTGAAGGACGGGTACCGAAATGAGGCACTGTTTCAAATGAAGTGAATCGGTGCTCGGTCCGTACTGTGGAATTCAGTCGGTACCTTAAAAAGTACCGAATTCGGTACCCATCCAGCTTGAAAGGATGAGACCCCCCGTGGAGGGTCAGATGGGAATTTTTCCCTTGAAGAAAAATATACATTTTGCTAAAATTATTTGTTAAAGTTGAAGAGCTGAAAATCAAAAGACTTATCCCTCCCACTGTCTAAATGGGTGACCCCGCAAGGAAAGTTGACCACTGAGCAGGATTGATGGTTTATCCCTTGAGATCCATGTGGCAGCTGTGATGTGGTACTCACTGCTCACCCCTGCCACATGGACCCAAGGGTTAAACCATCAACCCTGCTCAATGATCAACTTTCCTCGCGGGGTCACACCCATTAGGACAGTGGAAGGGTTATTCAAATTTAAATTTAAACAAACAAAAAAGAAGAGTGTCAAATTTTTAAAGAATATGTGAAGAAAAGAACAATTTCATTGTAATGCACTCTAGATAGAAACCAAACTCATCATATTGTTTTCTAAATGAATAAATATTAGTTTTGTATTGTACTTTGGTATGATCATTGAAAAAAGAACATTACTATTTAAATGCCCGTGATGACATTTAGAAATAGCAAACCCAAGTGTTGGAAATAAAACAACAAAACCAAACAGCAAAAGTCAAGCTCTGCTGTGTTTTTGCTTCATGACTATATTGAGCTAATTAAGCCTTTTCAGGCTTTTGTCTTTATCTTTAGCATAAAGTCAGATTTGTTTTGGGACAAACCAGTCAGAAGATCACACTGGTAACTAACTGGGCACCTACTCTTGGGCCTATGGTGATAGCTGTACAATCGTAACAATCCTGCTTAACGCGGAAACAGCTAACCCAGCAGACACTGATGTGAACCAGGGGGTGTACCCCTTTAACAAGCTCCCCACTGTTTGGTTAGATGAATGGGATTATTGCCTG
Source organism: Nothobranchius furzeri (assembly GCF_043380555.1). Taxonomy (NCBI): domain Eukaryota; kingdom Metazoa; phylum Chordata; class Actinopteri; order Cyprinodontiformes; family Nothobranchiidae; genus Nothobranchius; species Nothobranchius furzeri. The sequence goes on from NC_091755.1 coordinate 32,320,205, forward strand.
TGTTTACTTTCATTTTCAATAAATTTGCCAGCCGGAGCTCAGCTATAACTTCCCAAGTCATCATGACATCTGCCTCTGTTGCGCCAGGGTGTATACGACAGACCATTACCGCAATATTACTACCAAGCGAGGCGGAACGAATGCTGCAAAATTCGCGCAACGCCATGCCGGCATGGCGCGTTTCTAGACATACCATTGCAGTAATATTACGCCGATTTGCCGGCATGGTGAGTCTTGTAAAAAGGGCTATAGAGAAGCTTTACTGGTAAAAAACTGGAAAAACAAAATGAGAAAATGCTCAAACGTTACATTATTAGACTGATGGATCCATAAAGTACTGTTTCTGTTAAAGCAAAACCGGAAGAATCTGGACAGTTTTCATTGACTTTTACAGAAAAACTGTGACTATCAACAGTAAAACATGGAAGTTGAAGCTGCAACTGCTTGCTCCAATTGTTCCCAAAAGTATTAAAACGGTTGTGAAGCTTCTGAATTTTCTAGTTTGAGTCGTAGGGCCTTGCTTAAGTGTTGCAGGACTTTAGAGCCTATTTGAAAAGTTCCCTTCCAGATTAAAGGCACACTAGCACAATGCTTTTAGCACCCCCTAGAGTCCGTTATTAATTCACTGTCATAAAATCCAAAGTTAAATGCTTCTCCTTGCCGTGTGTTCATCTTTTAATCTAATTGCTTTCTATAGGAGCGGTTCATCACTAAATCAAACAAATCAGCCGTGTTCACGATCTACAACATGCAGGAAGCATGTGCTGGAAGCAGTCTCGAGCGCTAGCGTATGAGCGCCGCTTTACTGTTGATTAATAGGAACCGGTCTGGATACTCTGAAGTTGCAAGTGCAGTATTCTGGCAACAGGGGGTGGTGGGGTCTGAGTGACTTTTCATCACCTTTGTAACGGGTAGTTTTAGCACATACTGGCTCAAGAAAATGATATAAAAATAGGAAGAAGTTGCATGTTATGCCTTTAATCACTCATCAACAAAGTCTAGACTCCATTAATTTTGTTGCCATGAATCAAATTGTTCAATAAATATGAGTAAAAGCTGCTTTCTGGAGTGTTCCTCTCTCAAGAATTATGTAAGATTTTTCAGAAAAAACATAAAAGTGATTTTCTTATCATGTACTGTAATACAGTGTTTCCCAACCCTGGTCCTCAGGGCACACTGGCCTGCATGTTTTCCGTGTCTCTGTTTCAGCACACCGGATTTACATTGCCTCCTCAGGAGGACATCAAGTTCTGCAGATGCCTGTTAATTACTCACTCTTTTAAGTCAGGTGTGTGGCAGCAGGGAAACACTGGTGACTGAAAGGGAAACATGTAAAACATGCAGGACCATGCACCTTGAGGAGCAAGGTTGGGAAACACTGCTGTAATATAATGTAGGAAACACGTCTCTTGTTTTTTGCTATGCCCACCCCCTTGTCCCATTGAGCTCCATGCAATATGAACTGAACGCCGGTCAGCACTAACCAATAGCGTTAGACTACCGCTTATGTACAGACAGTATTCACAGAGCGTGCTCGAGCATTTAAGGACGTACCTTGGTTGATGCAGAGTTGTCGGCCTTTTTTGTGGACAAGTAAGTCTTTAAAATATAAAACACAACATAACATAAGCATGATAATTATAAAACTATGTGTTTTAGCTCTGTTTTGTTGGCTAGAGGAGCGCATTCATGAATGAGAGGCGTTGCTTTTGGCCTAAATACGAAAATGAAAATAGGTCATGATGTGTTACTCTTGTCAGCCACTAGACTGTGACATCAGATAAAAGAAAAATTACAGACAGCTACTTTAACTGGGATGAATTGGCAAACAACTTGCATTTAAAATGAAGGTAAATTCAAATCAAGACCATGTTGGGTCACCTTTGTTTTAATTGCAAAAATAATATTTGCTAATTGCATTTGCATAACTATGTTGCACTTTGTCATTTTCCTTATATGACCTGGCCAGTTATAAAACAACTTATATAAATGTCAAAAGTACCAATAAAAGCCTGACTTGAGCTGGAAATTTAATTTATTACAGTTTTGTGTCTCATACTGGCCGCCAACTGTTGCAGCTTGGTTACGCACCAGTTTAAGGAGTGTGCGTGTGTGCGTGCGTGTGTGTGTGTGTGTGTGTGTGTGTGTGTGTGTGTGTGTGTGTGTGTGTGTGTGTGTGTGTGTGTGTGTGTGTGTGTGTGTGTGTGTGTGTGTGTGTGTGTGTGTGTGTGTGTGTGTGTGTGTGTGTGTGTGAATTTTGGAGCTGTAGAGCAAAAAGTGCAAAGGAATTGACATTTACTAATGCATTATAAATACATGTTTGGCTAACCACACAAAAAAGTCAGTAATAATACATTTTTATGGGCAAGGTCTCAACTTTTAGTTAGCATTTTTGTCATAACATCAGAAGCACAAAGCATAAAAACACAGGCTGAGAAAAGTCATTAATTACCAGCAGAAGCCCCTACCCACTTTATGGCCTAATTACTTAGCTGTCCATCAACTTTATTGTAGGTGGACTCATTTAAATGACCGGTCGATACATTCAATCCCTTTAAGCCTGTTAGTTGCACAACATAGGAGAGACAATCATAATGGATTAAAAATTATTAATGCAGCAAGTAGAGGCCTGTTATACTAAAACAAATGAAAATCAACAATATCACAGCTAATTTACACAACAGCTATAAATGTGTTCTTATCTTATTCCTTTATGAGGCACGCTAATGGTAAACCAGTACCACACTATCACATCCCAGACTCTGATTCAACACTCTTATTGCGTATGTTGCATAGCAACTGCATCAATCTTTAGGATACACTTTTATTTGAAAGGAAAATTAACATAAGACTGCTGAATCTATGTATTTCACTTACTAATACAGATAAAAATGTTAACGCTGACTTTAAACAGTTATCATTTACAATGGATGCTGCTGCATCTTCACTCTAATCTCATTTGTTACATCTAAATCAAACAAAAGATACCCATCAGCTTCCAAAATACCTCTGAATGGATCATTACAATGTAAAAGTGAAGAAAATATTCTCACGTCATTCTCAGTCACCATCATCTCTGCTTCACTATAAACTCTAATATTCTGCTTTTCTTGTCATGAGGCTTGGCGGAGGACCGTAAGGACACCAGAGCACAGTAGGCGGTAGAAAACAGTCTTTATTAGCCTGAAGCAGATGCGAGGAGCAGTTTTACTCGTGGATGGAAGTAACGTGAAACGTGGGTTTAGAGGTTGTGAGGTAGAGGAAGAGGCAGAGGATGAGGGACAAATTTGTCTGTGTTAAAAAGTCTCTTAAATAAAAAAATACAATATCAACACAACTAAATGCACTAACTTGAACCGCATACATGACAGGATACCACAGAACAGCGCTACGCCCTCTGTTGTCCTGGTGGGGATTTGCTTTGCAACACTCCCCAGTGGACGGAGAAGTATGAGGGCAAATTGTCTCCATCCATGCGTGTCTCTCCTCTGTGGAGCTGATGGAGAAGTATAAATTAGGCTTAAGTCATTTCCTGGCCAGCCAAGAGACATGGTCTCTCCAGTGTGTTATGGGTCTTCCTTTAGGTCTCCTCCCGGTTGAACGTGCCTGGAAAACCTCACCAGAGAGGCGTCCAGGAGACATTCAAACCAGATGCCTGAGTCCCCTCAGCTGGTTCCTCTTGATGCGGAGGAGCAGCGGATCTACTCTAAACCCCTCCTGGAGCCTAGACACCCTGATGATAAAACTCATTTCAGCTGCTTGCATCCTTGTCCCTTGTCCTTTCGGTCACTACCCAAAGCTCATGACCATGGATGAGAGTAGGAACGCAGATCAACCAATAAATCAAGAGTTTTGCCTTCCGGCTCACCTCGACTTCAGATATGTAATGAAACGCTCAGAATATTTGATAATTATAGAAATCTTGATACAACAAAATGACTTAGTCTGTTTATAATAACAAGTTAAAATCATTAAGGGGCATTAAAGCTAATTATTTAATTAAAAAATGCTGATTCATAAGGTTTTAATGTTTTCATTATAAGGTTTAAAGGTGCATAAAGTAAGAATGACATCTTGTGGTTATTTCACTGTGAAATTATTACTTACCATACCTTTAAGCTGTTTAAATATGACAAAAAGACTCAATGAAAGCCTGCCAGATATGTTATGTTCTGTGTTCTTATAAGGTAACAACATTATAAATTCAATAGAACAAACTCTCTACAGGGGTCCTCTGGTGTTGTCATAGCAAAGTGTAAAGTTGCAGAAGATGACAACAGGCAGCAAATAAGCAAGTGCATGTACCCAAGGACTCAAACAACAACAATAACATGTTGTGAGCACATGCCCCTTCCGTTTAATCACAGCAGTTCACTAATGCACAGCAGGGTGGCAGAGAAAGTTGGCAGGCTGTTCTCTAACCAGATCCGAGTCCTCGTGTCATCTGAAGTCTCTAAAACAAACCTCTGAAGCTCCACCAGGTCCAGCTCAACAAAACTAAAAACAGAAAACTTTGACTATCTGTTGTTAGGAGCGTTTCTATTTTCTCACACAGAGTTACAAAAACAAGAAAATGACAATCTGAATTCATTGTCTTATGTAGTCAACATGCAAGTAAAACAGGTGATTAGAGGGTGATGCCGAAGTTCAGAACCACACCAAAGCTGCCATCTCCAAAATGTCATAGGCTTCCGTATTTTACAAAACTTTACAATGCTGTCAATTTTGCATTACATAGTAATTTAACCTGGATTCACCTGGATTACTTCAATTCAATTCAATTCAAAAATACTTTATTAATCCCACAGGGAAATTGTTTGCTGTAGTAGCTCAGAATAATAATAATAATAAAGTAATCAAAGAGTTGTTGTATATTACAATGGCTGTTGGCAGGAAGGATCTCCAGTAGCGGTCAGTGTTGCAGCGAAACTGAAGAAGCTTCTGACTGAAGACACTCTTCCGTTGTCGGACAGTCTTGTGAAGAGAATGCTCAGGGTTGTCCATAATTTTCTTGATTCTCTGGAGAATCCTTCTTTGCATTATCTCCTCCAGCGGTTCCACAGTCGTCCCCAGAACAGAACCAGCCTTTTTTATTAGGCTGTTGAGCCTTTTCAGGCCCCTGCTTCTGATGCTGCTACCCCAACAGACAATGGCTGAAGAGATTACAATCTCAACAACAGACTTGTAGAAGATGTGCAGCATCTTGCTACAGACATTGAAGGACCTAAGCATCCTCGAGAAGTGCAGTCTGCTGTGTCCCTTCTTGTAAACGGCTTCGCTGTTCTTTCTCCAGTCCAGTCTGTTGTCCAGGTGAACTCCAAGGTATTTGTATTCCTCAACCACCTCCACTTCTTCTCCCATGATGGAAACAGTGTTTGACTCCACCCTGTTTCTTCTGAAGTCTAAAGTCATCTCCTTTGTTTTGTTCACGTTCAAGATCAGACGATTGTTTCCACACCATGCCACAAAGCGCTCCACCAGCTCTCTGTACTCAGCTTACTGTCCCTCTCTGATACACCCGACAACTGCAGAGTCATCTGAGTATTTCTGTAGATGACAGGTCTCTGATTTGTATTGGAAGTCTGAGGTGTACAGGGTGAAAAAGAATGGTGAGAGTACAGTTCCCTGTGGTGCTCCAATGTTACTGATCACCTGGTTTGATGTGCAGTTCTTCAGCCTCACAAACTGTGGACTGTTTGTCAGGTAGTCTTTAATCCAGGCGATAGTTGAGAGCCCCACCTGTGTGTTCTGGAGTTTCTGGCAAAGTACATCAGGCTGAATTGTGTTAAATGCACTGGAGAAATCAAAGAACATGACCCTCACAGTGCTGCCTGCTATGTGATTATCTAAATATCACAATCAGAGGCAAAGTGTTTCACCTCTGTTGCATCCAGGGTCAAGTCGAGCTGAGCGCTTTTAAACTTTCTGCCTAAAATGATTGTTTTATGTAGAATTATTAGCCGTACAAATGTTTTTTAAACAACTTTTGTGTAATCTGCTATGAAATTGGAGACACTGAAGTTGTTCAGAAGTGTAAAACTTCAGTGAAACATCAGTCCTATAGGGTGCAAATAGCCCAAATTTATTTCAATGGGATCATTTTCATCTGCAGAGTTTTGACCTGAAGATGGAGCTATAATTGTGGTTTTGGGCTGAAATAATAAATTTAAAGAAAGTTGCACTAACGTGCCACACTAAGGATTACACATGTGTACTGCACCATTAGACACTCATCTATACAGGTAATCAGCAAAAAAAGTTAATTTAGGCGTTACTCACTCTTTAATCAAGTTATGTCAACTGGTTCCACTAAACCTAGTATTAGCATAACAGCATATAGAAATGTATACTACTCTTTGCATTCGAGCTAAAAAGTTTAGTGGAACCAGCTGAAATAACTTGGTTGTTTCAGCATTTTATTTTTGGGAGTGTATTCAGATTTAGCTGCAGCTCAAACAGGAATATGTGCTTTCAGAGCAACATTTTAATTAGTTCTGAGATTATTCTTAAAAGGGAATAATAAACCAAATTGAAAGCTGTTGTTTCTGCATCCTGTTGATGTGACTGCGAGCAGGTCAGACTTGTGTTTTGTTCACAGTGACGAATAAAGCTTGCCATTACAGAACAGTAATTTGAGGCACAAGAGTATTCATTCAGCCATGTCTAAAAAAAAGCTTTGGATACACACCGATCACATTTCAGCTTTGTTGGTCCTATTGACTGTCTGCATCCTATGCCAAGTTTTACATCAATATTTTAAGCACAACTTGCAGTTGTAGAGTGAGAGAGCAGAAATTTATTTCAAAAATTAATTTTCAGCAATAGAAATGAGAAACAAACTGCACCACCAACTTGTTTCAATAAATCAGGAACATAAAAGTGAAGTTTCAACCCCTCAAAAACGTAACCTTACAGGCTTTCATGAGTAGCTACCTCAGCATAAGGTGGGGACACAGAAACTTCCATGGATGTTGGCACAAGTCTTCCAAAGAGGATAACAGTACCCTTTATGTCATTAATGCCACATAATGAAATGCTGCTCAAATTAAAGCAGCCCATGTGGTGTTGGTGAGTGAAAAATAGAACAGTGTGAATGCAGAATAACAAGATCATAAAATGACAGAGCCAAATGTGTGACAAACAAAATGTCACACTTGCCCTGCAAAACACTGAGATCTGTTTGGAAGCTTTGTGGTGTAGCAGCAACTGTCATACGCAGGCCACAGTGCTGACGAGCGACAGAGATCGCTGCCTGCTTTCTGACCTATCCCGGTTGTACTCTCTAGCATATTCATTTAGACTTCTTAGGTGATAAATGATTTAAACATATTGTGCAGATTATCTGACACATTAATATGAAAATACACTGTAAAAACTTACTAAAGTATATATAGAAGTATATTTTTCATTAATATCTTTTGTTAGAGGACAGTGAATAGATAGTGGGTTACAGGTTCATGTCCCACTCAAGTCTGTCAGTTTTCACCTGCCTTGCCTGCTGGTCGTGGTCAAAATAGAACCGGTGTTCTGTCCAATCACCATACATTGTTAGATTGGCATAAGAGTATTACAGCGTATGCCTATCTGACAGCAAAAGTTTGTCAGACAGGCATGTGCTGTCAGATCATCATGCACTTTTTTAGAACAACCGTATGACACCCTGACTTGTCAATTTCATGCATTTTAAAGCTTTACTTTCTAAAAGGTTTTGAATTAGAAGGTGTTAAAATAAAAATTAGTGCTACACATTCAACAGTTCATTTTTGTGGATGGTAAAATATTATAGCCTGGCCTGCCAGACTCGTCCAGTTTAATTCTGCAAAGAGAAAGAGTCTGGTAACTCACAGGAAGAGAGGCACATGAGGGGCGGGACTAGGCAGCTCAAAAATAACCAATCAGAAAAAAACTACGGAAATGCCGACTTTACCGTGCGACGCTGTAGTTTTCTAGCTGTAGTAAAAAATGGCGTCTGGCAACAGCGCAAACATCTTTCTTTAGAAGAAAGGCTTTCAGCACTTCTAATTGTTGCGGTTTTAAAGACGAGTCCGAGTCATTTAGAACAGAGGAAAGAGCCGCAGCGAACTTCGCTTCAGTCGCCATGTTTGACAAACTCGGCGTTATGGTGTGTGACGTACGCTACTCAGCGCTGATTGGCTCGGTTATACCGTAAATCCTCTAATACAGGCCCGGGCCTGTATTTGACTCAAGCTCATCAAGCTCCAGGCCTTTATTGGAAGGAGGGCCAGTATTAGAGGCAGGCCTCTATTTCTATTTGAGCAAAATGAACTAATGGTTCGCTGGAGTTTTTGACAATTAAAATTGCGCCCACATTTTCAAAGTTAAACACATTTCTTTTAACAATGGTAGTTCCTGCTTCAGCCCTCTCCCCCCTCCCCCTGCGCAGCAGCCGCAAACTCACTGATGCCCTGCAGCCTCTCGGAGTTCCTGCTGCTCTAAACATTAAAATAATTATTTCATTTTCTGTTCCTCACTTCTGATGTCCTTCAATGGTGTCTGTTTGTTGCAACCACCAGGTACAAAAACTAACTTGTTTTTATTTGACTATTTTTCTGTCCTGCCTGTTTATTATCTTCCTGCATCTCCTCTCAATCCTAAAGAAAAACTGCTGCCTGGGTTCATATATATTCACCTCATGAGTTACCTTTGAACTGCAGTTCTAAAAGATCTACCGACCGCAAAAACAGTGGAGCGCTTGCTGTTTGGCGGCCGTATCAGTGATCAGTGCGTCGGAGGACAAGGTGATGCCCGCAGCGCCCCGCTCCACAGCATGCAGCGAAACGCATCAGGCGCGAATAAAAGACAGAAAACAGGAAATGAACTGACATGAACGATCGCGTGTTAAATTAGTTTTTGAGGTGGCGACACCTGATTGTTACTGTGGCCGTGCTCAGGAGGCAGATCTACCGACCGCGAAAACAGCTGAGCGCTCCCTGCTTGCCGGCCGCATCAGTGATCTGTGCGTCGGAGGACAAGTTGATGTGCCCCGCTCCACAGCAGCGATACACATCAGGCGCAAATAAAAGACAGAAAACATTAAAGGAAATGAACCGACATGAACGATTGCGTGTCAGTACCTACGGTCCGGCACAGCGCGTTGCTGATCACCGAGAATGTGTTCATAAGATAATTCAATAGGGAGCGTGGTTTCACAGACGCGGAAGTGATAGCGTCGGTGAAACGCCGGCTGCTCTAGGAAACCCCCGAGCGTTCGAGCGTCAACGAAGTGACACGGAAATGCCGGGCTTTCCAGAAGTAAGTAAGATAACTTACTATGAGCTGATAGTTCGTTGGATTGATTGGTAGGTTGGAAACTCTGATCATGAATCTGAAGAAACGATGACTGAGCTGGAAAGGCGACTTCCGTTTATAGCCGCGGTTTGTGACGTAGGTGCGACGTGGAGGGAATCCCCGCGAGGGGCATGCTGGGAGTCCCTACTTCGCGGATTTTCACCTATCGCGGCCAGGTCTGGAACGCATCTACCGCGATAAACGAGGGATTACTGTAGTTCATACACTCCCTACTGCTGCTCTCCAGAGTGTTCTGCAGCATAATCAGCACGTTCTCTTTGAACTTGATAGTGTAATGACCTGGCTGAGGTTGTAAGCCAGGTGCATTCTGGGTAATGTGTTATATGTGTTTCCTATCGTTCTGCTAGTTCCTATGTGCTGATTTGCATGTTGTGTGAATGTTATGTAAGCCACAGGGGAGGTGATGTGTGTTCTGTGGAGTGGGTTGAATTAGCATGGTTAACTGACACCGTGACTCTGTGTGGTAGGAGCGTGATAGAGGATCGTGTCTGTAGCGGTACAAAGCGTTGAAGTAAAAGCCTAATAAAGGTCTGCGTGAACCCCTACTGCCTCCTGCTGATTGATTTGGGGACTATAACCCTGCTGCTGGGACGCTGTACTTGCTTGTTACCACATTCCATCCGGCCACTATAAGAGACCGGCCATTATTTACCTCCGCTGACTCCGACACCGGCCAAAATTGGAGACCCGGCCTTTAATTGAATGCCGGCTTATATTAGAGGATTTACGGTAATTCTCAGGGGGTGGGGTTATTTGAATAGGAGAGTTCCCAGACCCTTTCTCTGTGCAGAATTAAACAGAGGAAGAGTCTGGCAGGCCAGGCTAAAAACATTATGAACACAACTGGTAAACGTTTTCCTCGTATTTTGCTGGCTGTACTGATGGCTCCTCAGAACATAGCGGAGGTTTAGATGAATGTGTACATGTGTGCATATGCATAAACTGCATGTATGCTGCTCTGATATGTATGGTACTCTGTCAGAACAGCGGCTGCGCCTAGTGTGTACAGAACCCCCACCTATGGCAGTTAGCCCATGGCTGCCATGGCTAACTTTGTGGCTCATCATCGCTAGCATTTGTGTGCGCATGGATCAATGACTGTTTTGTTGTAAAGCCACTTGGGGGGGATTCTAGAAGGCTCTATATAAACACAGGCCATTAACCATGTAGAGGTTTCATTCATTTGTATACTCAATCAGTTTGCTGGGGTCTCGAGTATGAATGAATGCCGTGAGAGTCGTTTTCTGTGGGGAAAAAAGCTCTGGCGCTCCTGTTTCAAGGGGTAGCGGTTTGTTGGAAGAATGGGGTACAGAAAATGACAGGATTTGGAGTCTTATTCATTAATATTTAAGATATACAAACACCTCTTCTCTGATTGGCTAACAGGTACACAACTCTTCCGCTGTCTTTGTTCACTCTTCTTTTGTGGATAAATTGTATTTTAAAATTGACACATATTACTCTGTTTCCCAATAAATGAGAACTTTAATATCCTACTAAACCAATATCCAAGCATACATATGATGGATAATGCATATTATATTGCTATGTTTCCTGTATAGGAGAGAGTACACCTTGGGTGTGTTTCCCCTCAAATTTGCAGATGACAAAATGGTCATCAACTGGTGGTTTGGGGATCTGGTCAGGATGCCTCCTGGACGCCTCCCCGGGGAGGTGTTTCGGGCATGTCCTGCCGGCAGGAGGCCCCCAGGTCAACCCAGGACACGTTGGAGAGGTTGCATCTCCAATCTGGTCCGGGAACGCCTTGGGGTCCTGCTGGAGGAGCTGGTGGAGGTGGCTGGGGAGAGGACAGTCTGGAGCTCCCTAGTTGAGATGCTGCCCCCGCGACCCCGGACCAGGATAAGCGGAGGAAGACGACGACGACGACAAAATAGTCATCAGCCTCATCCAGGATGATGACAAGTCTCCATGTAGATGGGAGACTATATTTTCCACCATTTACAACAGATTTAGTGGACACATTCATGTTTCTGGGTCCCACCATCATCTAGGATCAGAAATGGCTAACCAACATGGATACAGACATCAAGAATGTCCACCAGGATGTTGAACTTGCTAGTGAACTTTTACTTTATCATAATTGAGTTCATTAATCATGTTCTTATTCACTCAGCAAGCAAACTAGTCAGAAACGGACAGAAATCAAGACTGCAGAGAGGATCACTGGTGCTAACCTGATCTCCATCCAGAACCTTTGGAGTGAGGAAAACAGGTGATGATACCTCTCTCACCCAGGATTCAACCTCCAGATGGTGCACCAAAACCAGGCCATCAGAACCCTGCACAAACAGGCTCAGCACCCATAATGATATAAACTAAATATAATGTAATACCACTGGTTTAAACACACTTCAAACACGTTCCTACTGGCCTCTGTTTGTCCATGTTTCATGCCTCTGTTGTGTTTGTGTGTTTCATTTATAACAGGAGCAAAAGTGAGACAAACTTAGCTGAATAAACCAGATTCTGACTCTAAAAGTGAAATAACGGATGTGAGACTTTTGCAGAATTTGACTTTGCATGTCCCACTTGTAGCCTGTTCTAATTATAGCAGCTCAGGAGGTTTGTTTAATTGTTTATTTTTTTTCCTATGTCAGTTTATTCAGTCGGTATCCATCACTACAGTATCTAGGTTACTTGTTCATTTGATTGGTGCGTGTTCTGTCAATACCTGTCAGCTTTATCAGAATAATCACAGCACACAGGCTACAGTGGGTGGTTTATCTTTTAATATGGCCACATCTGGATCCATTTGATGTGTCAGATATGCAACCAGTAATTATTTCTTATAATTTGAGCTTTTATTGCTGCAGGACACCACCTGTTTAGATGAAACCTTTGTGTTTGTGTTTAATTAACATATATTATAAATTAGCCAGCTACTCACCAGGTATTACCACAATAAGCTGTTTTATCTTACCTTTTTTCCTCCCCACAGGATGTTTAAGCTCCTAGCGGCTTTTTTTTCTCCACAGAATGAAAGACGGCCGTTTCGTCACAGTTCAAGTCCGTGAAAGTGCTTTTCCTACGTTTAAATCCCCAAGCTGTTCACAGGCGACATCAAGTTAAAGGAGTGACCTACAAAAATAAAAGGATGAGCCCCCACACATCTCACCACCACAGCTGTAGTTATACTCCTCTTATCTTGTTGTCCTCTTTTGTTTAATTCACGGGTGGTGAGGGGAAAAGGAGACGCTGTCGGTTTGTTTGAATAGAAAAAGACAAGATGATCCTTCAGGAAGCGCGATAGTCAGAGATAATTAAAGGTAAAAGCCGAAAATCGTCTTTTCTCCTCCGACGCGAGCGACGGATGAGGCATGGTGATTGAGGCGCGCTCCCGACAGCTCCGGCGCGCTCGTGAGTCAGACACAGCGTGGCTGGCTGTGGGAGTGAACCGCAATAAAGAATAATTCATAGAAAGGGGGGTCCTGCTGCGTTGGACCGAGCCAGAGCTGCTCCTGCATGTTTCAGCAGAACCTCAAACGTACTGAATGAAAATCAGATTATTTTTTATAAGATGAATAAAAATCGAGCCAATTTTGCTCTAATTCATGCAAATCTTAAAAGAGAATCCCTAATTATTATTTTTATTTCGAAGTGGATGCTTCTTCTCATGTCTCAACTGCTTTGATGGTCGTTCCTTTCCCGTGTTTGTCTTTAAACGGGTCTTTCATTACTTGTTATGTAAGACTCCTTCCCTGATGTTTCAGATAGAGCTTTCCCCTGCAGTGCTAAGATTGCAACCAGTGAAAATCTGGGGAATAGTTAAAAAAAAAAAAAAAAAAAGCACAGGTCCTTTATGAGGAAAGAAACAGATCAGTCTCTGGTGTCTGGGTTTTTGCCTCCATTTATTTTTTGAATGGTGCAACAAAAAAAGGCCCTCACAGTTTCCTGCTTTTCATTCATCAAAAACAATAGCCAGTGATGCATTCATGTACGCCTGGGAGCAGCCGCAGCCAGGCTGTTGAGGGTGAAATTCCTCTTTAAAATATAGTAAATAGATCTACTTCAGTAATCTGCATTGAATTATCCATGAAAAATAATATCTATTCAATTTATTTTTGCAACCAAAACAATAAATAAACAGAGAAGAGATAGATTTCACTTTTGCTTTGAACGCATATTATTGATAATGGACACTAGGGGGTGCTAAAACCAAGCAAAACTGCCAAGTTTACCTTTACAAGGGAGGTTTTCTCTCCACTGTCGCTACATGCTTACTTAGTATGGGGATTGATGTGAAGTCACCAACACATGAAACTGTGCCAAGACCTAGATGGCATTTTATGAGGAAAACCATTCTATATAGAGGGACTGTTAAGTGGAATACACTAACAGGTTGTGTTAGGGAAATCCAAATCAGAGCTCTTTTAACCCTCCCACTGACCTAATGGGTGTGACCTTATGAGGAAAGTTGACCATTGAGCAGGGTTGATGGTTTATCCCTTGGGTCCATGTGGCAGGGGTGAGCACCACCTCACCCCTGCCACATGGACCTCAAGGGATAAACCATCAATCCTGCTAAATGGTCAACTTTCCTCGCGGGGTCACCCATTAGGACAGTGGGAGGGTTAAGAAGAACATGAAAAAGGCTATTGTACTAAGAGCATTCTGTTTTTGTCTTGTTCTAGCAGTTGTGATAGAACCAGAAGACAGGTATTTTCAGACAGCTCTGCAAGTTAGGGGGGATCTTGTCAATGGTAGTGGTTGGCCACTACAGCTTTTAAAACCAAAAATGTAATAATGTACCATGTTTTAATCATTTGTATTGTTAAATGTATTTTGTATTTTGAAAATGGACCCCAGGAAGATTAGCAACCACTGCAGTGGAAGCTAATGGGGATCCAAATAGCACAATAAACAATACACATCAAGTCAGTGATTCAATGCAATTTGCTGCATTTCCTTAGGATAATGGGTCCAACTGGAATGTGTAGTTTGTAAAGTGGTCTGAGATGACTCTAGTTGTGAATTGGTGCAGTATGAGTAACCTGAATTGAACTGAATTGAATAAAAATATGTGCAAATGTGGACATCTTTTGATTGGGTAAAACAAGCGCTCTCTTTAAAGGACCTACATCAAGCAAACCTCCTTTGGACCATGTTACAATGTCATTTCCTCATCGAAAACCAAACGTCGGCTTGAATCTGTGGTCTTCGGGTCTGCAGCTGGGTATTGCGGAATTCACACGAGAAGAGTCAATTCCAAACATCGTATTTCCAGATTGGAGGAATGGCTCATGAAAAGAGTCGTTTATGTTTTACAAAATATGGCAACTCTATAGTACCAACAGTAATATTTCATCACACATTGTGCCCATCTTTGCTCAGGAAGGTGTAAGATATTTTCATTCAAATCATTTAATTTAAACTGAATTAAAGATCAATTGAGGTTTTCAAATTCGTGTGTTCTGTTTAACACTGAAATAATATCCTGTAGTTGTTTGAGACTTCATTACTATTCAGCTCAGATTATATTCATTTGAATAAAAAAACATGGCATGCACAAAACAGTGTCGTTTAAATGTGGGGGGAACAACTAAATATGGGAGGAATGATACAACCTACTAGCTTGCTTGTTTGAGAAAAAATGCATACATTATTAGTCTGTCAGCTGTTTTTGAAATTCTTTCATTGTAAATTTTTTAAAAATCTCCAATTATCAACTTTTGTTCTGTTTTATTTTGCCTGCCTTTCTAACCAAAGCCAGATACAACTATTTTTTCTTGTAGTAGTTTCAAAATGTGGCAAAATGCAAAGCTTGTTCAAATTTTCTTTACAAATCAGTGTGAGGACTGCTGTGTAGGTTTGGTTTTCGTGCATCAACTAGACGAGTCTGTCATTAAAAGTAGACAAGGGGGGATAACACGGGATGCTAGGTGACCTGGAAGTAAAAAGTAGCAGAAGGCGATTCCACTCTACAGGCGCCATGCTGCCCTCTGCTCTCCCTGTCAGTCTTTAATAACTTTTTAATAACACTGTTCCAATGTGATGTTGCTCAGACAGTTTCCTGTGAACAGGAGTGTGCCCACATGATTAACGATTACCAGCTTTAGCAGAATGAGGGTCTGGTGTAGCTTGAATACGAGGAGGTTCCAGGCCAGACAAAGCATAAACCATTACCTATTCCTCTCAGCAAGGAAAGCCCTGCTGGCTCAATGCCCAGATAAGCTAGTCGAATTGAGGGCTTGTGTCTGCTCTCTGAAGGTGCTCCAGGAGGCAGAAAACCGTTTAGTAAAAAAAAGTAAAAGACTAAAACCGAAGGGCAATATTGACTTTTGAAAACCATTTCTAGTTAGGTTTTTTCTTTATGCAACTTCTGCCAGCGAACCTAACAGAAGAATACCCTAAAACAAACCCTGACAACATTTTTTTTTTTTTTTTTTTGCACAAGCGAGGCTTGGAGATAGCTGCACGCAGTTCAGGTCGATGCATTTTGCCACTTCTGCCAGAAAATGACTGAAGTGACATCCTTGTGTTATTGGCGCTGCAGGGAAAACGCTAAGTCACATAGTGATGAAATGCGGGGCGGGGGAGGCTTAACGCTGCCTCGTTTCATCTATTAGCGTTCCTTCTGAGTCCTTAATGGTTTTTCCTGCCGCACTGGAGGATCGTTTATAAAAGAAGCCTCAAAGTCTCTCTGGGATACAGCAATGAGAGTGCTCCTATTCCCCTGATTTAGATGCAAAAACAAGTGTGAAGTGTGAGATCAGCATTTTGTTCTCGTTCATTATTCATTATTCTCTTGTGGGAAAAGCACTTTAACCTTGCTGGGGTCACTGTCTTTAGTGGACTAAATATAAACTGTAGATGCTCATGGATCACTTTCAGTTGTCTCTCCTATGATACAATTTCAAGGAAACACTATTATTCCCACTTATGAACGTACTTTACAATAGTCTGAAGAGGAAAGTGGAACAGTGTTTTAATAATGCTATCTGTTCTATTTTAAACCTGACCTTCTATACAAGTAACCATGGTTACCGTAATGTCTTTACTTTAAAAAGCAGCTACCGCCAGCTGAAATGCTGCAGACGATGACAGACATTGTTATGGATGACATAAACAGTCTTTTTGAATGTTTTCAGAGATGGGCAGATGATGCTTTCCAATAAGGTTGCTGTTTTCCAGAAGTCCACTCTTGCCATCTGATTTGCATCCTGTCCTCCCAGTATTGTGTCTTCTTTCCATGTGTTCCTCTCCCACAAGATGACTCCAGTCCACTGGGGTTTAAAAATAGACATATCCCTCCAGTGCAAGCTTGGGCCTAACTTTATTTTCACAGGGGAAATGAAAAGCACACACACTACTCGGGCTGCAGGGACAAAAAGAAAAACAGTAACCTTCAAGTTCCAATGACAAAATGGTTTCAGCCGCTATGAAAAAAAGCCGTAAAGGGGGGTAAATGTCCAAATAAAAAGATGTTTACCTTTGTTTTTGCAAGACAGAAACCTTCCTGCCCTTTCTTACAAACATGTTCAAGTTTGAAAAATAAAAATTTAAACAGAAAATATGAAGCAATCCTCCTAAAGTTCTCTTTTTGGTTCTTTTTTAAACACAGATAAGGTTTCTCTTTACCTTGCTGAAGTTTTGTTCGCGGCTGCAAACTTCCTCAGAGCTGACGCTGATGATGGCGTCACTTCCTTCTCCGTTTATCCGCGGGCAGCGGAGGACATTGTCGCCCTCTGCTGCCCGCTCTCCCCTCTCCGATGATGCAGTCCCATGCGCGATCCAACGTGTAAACTCCATCGTCTCTGTTCATGGTCCCACATCCACGTCTCCTTATCTTGATAGCTTCTTTTATCCATCTTTTGTATTTCTGTTGTTCGGTGTTTATGATCCTTGTGTCGTCCCAGTCCATTACATGGTTTTCTGTTGTGCAGTGAACTGTTACAGCCGATTTCTTTATTGTACTTTCTGCTTCTTCTTTTGCTGCTCTTGTGTGTTTTCGACTTGCCTCTTTCTCGCACTCCTTTCTGTGTTCTATTGTTCGTGTGTTGAGTTGGCGTCCGGTTTCTCCTATGTATGTTTTATTGCAGAGTTTGCATGGGATTTCGTAAACAACTCCACATTTAAGTCCAGCTAGTATCTTGTCTTTTGGGTGCACTAGTCTGTTTCTAACTGTTGTGTATGGTTTTGTTGGTGTGTTTATGTTGTGTTGTGCTTTATCTGTAGATTTGACTAGGTGATGGACAAGAAAAACAAACAATGACTATAGAGTGTCAAACTAATAACCCAAACAAAGCGTCAATACAGCAAAACTTACGTGGGGATGCAGTCGGCAATGTGCAGCTGAGGTGAATTTAGGCTAAAGACATAATTTCAATACTTCAAACAGTGTTATCTCCTCTACAAACAAATTGACCCAAGCAGTTTTCTCTGGAAGGGTGTGGCTTATATAAATTCTGTGAGCCAATTAAGGGTCATTGCCATCAGCTGCTCAGCTGGCAGCTACACTGTTCAAGTTCAAGAAATTTAATTAATAGCAAAGTTTATTTATTAAACAGAAGACTTAATGGAATCTTTGCTTATTCAATAACCAAATATACACCATTCTGTGTTTCATTTCAAAGAAGAGTCAGGTTTAAAAAGTTAAGAATTTATTACTAACACTTTAAAGATGACAATTTGAAAATGACAATTTAAAAATGACAATTTATAACAGCTTCGATATTAAAACTTTATATTAAAAGCAACCTGTGTCTGAATGGAAACTCAATAGAAATGCGTGGGTTTGGATGCATGGATGGAATCTCAGAAGATTTCTTTCAGAGAGAGAAACGCGTTCTGGGTGGAAAGTTGTTTTGCAGCTAATTAAGTTGTTGCTTAGAGAGAACAGCATACAGACGCCATCTGTCGGAAGTGTCTACCTCACCCAGTCAGGAGACCCTCTGTTGGATCCGAGATGTCAGGTGGAGATGATGTCCTCCGAGCACGAGGTTGGTAGAGGGACCTCAGTGCGACCAAATCGGTCCTGAGATGTCTTTGGGTCACAATTACTGATGAAACTAGTTGCGTCTCAAAATCAATAACTCTGAAGGAGTTTTGCGTCAGCTGGTTACAGGTGGTGTTTATTTGGAGCGATTCTATCTGCGTGACAGAACAGCTTAGTGAGCCTTCGAGCGGCCGACCCTCATCCTTTGGGGTGACTCTCATCACCACGGAGAGCATCTGGTTGGTTCAAGAACTGGACTTGAAAAGAGGAGTTTTTGGTTTTAAAAAAAACCTCAGAACACGCCCTCTCAGAGATAGGAAGCTTTGGCTATGGAGCAGAGACATGTGAGAGCAAGTTAACTTTACCCTGGTTCAGCCCCCTCTGCATGGTGTGTACACGTGCAAATGACCTTCTTCACACTGTTAAACATTACTGATTATCATAAATAATAATTATTAACCAAAGAATAATAAGTCATTTCAGTAATTAAATACATTTATAATGAACCATGATGATTATTTATGATGATTATTATGAACCTTGTAATAAACAGTAAAAAGAGTTTATGAAAATTATTATTTTAAATCTTGAAGTGTCCTTCATCTTGTGGAGGAACAGCAGACAGATAAAACCAGTCAGATTAAAGATGGGTTTCAGCAGACTTTATGTCTGCCATGATGGATAATCTGTGGGACAGAAGTTCAGCCAGGACAGCGTGACCTAGCTGGGGAAGTGTGACCTTTGGGTCACAAAATGAGGCCATTCATGTCGCTACAACTACTATATCTATGGTTTTTTGGGTCGGTGTTTTTGTGAATAGGGATGTGACGTCATGTGAGATGAGTATGTCGTTATCTTCTATAGAGCTCCGGACCCCACGTGACTCTCAGTTAGTAGACGCCATATTGGCAGGAAAAAAAGGTAAACAAACACGGATCGTAAACATGAACATGAACGGGATCGGCTTGGATTTTACTTCGTTGGAGTTTACTTCACACTTTAAAACCGAAGAAATCGTTTTATATAGTCAGAAATTAAATAGACTAAACATCTCCGACCCTTACCATGCCCCTGGGATACTTTTGAAAAATGCCAGAAGCTGTCGGAGCGGACTTCTTACTGGACCTGGTCGGGGAACCCCTTGGGATTTCCCCGGAGGAGCTGGCCCAAGTGGCTGGGGAGAGGGAAGTCTGGGCATCTCGACGCTACTGCCCCCGCAACCCGACTCCGGATAAGCGGATGAAAATGGATGGATGGACAAATAACAGATTTACACGTAAGTAGTTTAAATAGAGTGCTGTGCTGTTTGAATGTATAAACTGAACGCCAAGAGAAATCACTAGTCTGATTTTTTTCCGTGAAAAAAAAAAAACATATACATGTCAGGCAGGAGCGTCTCAGGATCTGTCTGAGATCTGTCCCGGTGAGAGACAGATAATAGCATTCCAAAGTGCTTTTTATGTGTGATCTGACAATTGATCAACCATTGCTTAAAAATTAAATACAGCTTAGCCGGTTAATTGCTGTGATCATAAAACACGTAAACGGCAGCACGCAGAACTCACGAGGCAACGTTTTACGTGATGTTTACTTGTTGCTATGAGTAATAAGACAGAAAAAGCCACGCCAAAATAAGTTTAGGAAGCCCACTAAGAATCGTAATAAAAGCATTTAAAATAAATACCATACACAGTTGAGGAAACGTTGGTTTAAGTACCTGATATGAAGTGGTCTCTGCATAAGCGAAAACCTTTACTCTCGGGATCCCACAGCTTCATTTCAGCCCGGTCACTAGTGCGTTTTATTACAATCATCCAACGTTTGCCGCGTTCCGGATCTTGGGGAATCCTGTAGATGGCTCATCCCTTATGTCGTCCGCGTCTGTTCTGCATCCTGGGGCAGAACTGGAATCTACCATATTTCCCGTTTGATTGAGTTTTCTGACAATAACAAATAGTCCAGCTGCGGGCTTCTGCATGCCAATATGGCGCCGTTTCAATTTGAACTGTTGCATGCCGGGAGAAGTGACGTCAACTCCCGGAGCTCTATTGTAGTCTTTCTCAGTTCTTTTGCCAGTTCTATGGTATTTTTGCAGTGTTGATCTGTGATACCTAATAATGGGCTGATGATTTTGCTGATTTCTTTTGCCATGTTGTATGTTGGTGTATCTATGCTGTTTACTATTGGACTAAGTGGGGTGTTTTGTTTGTGTTTTTTTGGAGTTCCATATTTTCTTGGTATTATGTTTTCTGTAGGGATTCAGAGATTGTACAGTTTTTCTGTTATTTTGCCTTTTTCTTGTAGTGGCTTCAGTAAATTGTTCATGTTTTTCTTAATGTTTTCTGTTGGGTCTTTTTAAAGTATTTTGTATGTATTTTTGTCCTCTAGCATCTGTTGCATATTTTTCTTTGTCCATTACCACTGTGGTTCTTCCTTTGTCTACCAGTAGAATAATTATCTGTTCATTTTTGGATAAAGCTGTCATGGCTGATTGTTCTTCTTTTGTAATATTGCTGTGTTGAATTTTGCTGTTCTTTAATATCCCAACATTATTTCTGATTTCTGCTTTCTTTCCCTCATCTGTGATCTGTTGACATGCTAGTTTTGTTGCTACAATAAATTCATCATGTGGTATTTCTTTTGGTGTGACTGCAACGTTTAAACCTTTTTTAATGTGCTTTCTTCTGCTTCTGTTAGTTCGTATTGTGACAGGTTACATACCCATGAGCTTTGTGTGGTGTCATCTTGTATTTCTTTTCTCTTTTTCTTGTTGATGAGTTTGTTTAACTTCTTTATGTGTCTTTCTTTTACTTTTATGAACTCTTTTTCCTGTTTTTCCATCATGTGCCTTTTGATTTGTTCCTCCGTTTTTTCATCTAGTTTGTAATTCCTTTTTAAGTCCAGGTGTTTTCTTTCCAGTTCGTTATCCACTTGCTTCTGTTTGGTTGCAACGTTTCTTATCCTTTCTTTGAGTAGTGCTCTCTGTGTTCTTTCCATTATGTTCTGTGCTGTCTTGGTCCGGATCTGTGTTTTCAGCTGTAGGCTTGTTGGTGTGATGTTTTCATCCCAGCATCTTAAATTGAAACAAAGGTGGTTCCTAAGACGTGCGCGTTTTTGGTGTAATCGTTCCAAACGGCGGAAGTCCTTTGTTCCTTGTTGTCCATATTTTTCTTTAAACATGTTTTGTACGTTCTTGCTGTGTTTGTCTTCAAATTCCATTTTTGGTTCTTTTTTAAAACACAGATAAGTTTTCTCTTTACCTTGCTGACATTTCGTTTGCGGCTGCAAACATCCTCAGAGTGGACACTGATGGTGGCGTCACTTCCTACTCCGTTTATTCGCGGGCAGCAGAGGACGTTGTCGCCCTCTGCTGCCCACTCTCCCCTAAAGGATCATAGAAATTTTGTATGGTAGGACACTAATCATGTTTTAGTCTCCGCATGGTGACATGGATGTTAAAGGGGACACATTATGCAGAATTCTCATTTTCCATCATTTTGTGCTGCACTGTGGGTCTCTACCATTGACTAGTACACATGTAATATACAAACCCTTTGCCCGGTCACCCGCAGATTTCTGGAGAGCTGATTTGAAGCCCGATGGGCGATTCCCACCACCGCCACCCCCCTTAGAGGTGTGATGACGTAAACCTTTTTTTAAACCAGGCTGTGAACCTGTTCACTTCTGCTGAAAAGTTAACATTTTTAACAGAGGAGTCAACGGGAACTTGCTCCTTTCTGGATCAAGCTTCTAGTGGATGAGAAGAAGACTGCATTTTTTGTCAGTTCGGCATTATCTTCAATGTTGGCAGTCGGAGTTTGCCCCTTGGTCTCCACTGCCTCTGCTAACACTCCAAACATGAATAAAACCCAACCATCCATTTTCTGTCAGCATTTGGTTTTAGGAGCTATGTGCCTAAAATGAGCCGTTTCAAAACTTCCGTGTTTGTGACATCACAAAACAGGGAATTGACCAGAGAACCACCTCTCACAAGCCATATGCAGCTTTTTTCTTTACCTAAATCTTTTGTTTTCTTATTTTGAACTCAAATTTGTAATAATCTTTCATCTGTTTGATTTTTATTTATTTTATGACTTAATTTTTTCTGATATTAATCTATTTCTGTTTTGAGATCATTATGATTTAATGACTTTATTTTGTTTTGATCTATGTGAAGCATGTGATTCTATGTCTGTGATAAGTGCTATAGAAATAAAATTTTCTTACTTACTCTTTCATCTATTTCAAGCTCCTCCCAGATACCGGAGCTTCTCAGCTTATAGCAGCCTATCCGGGGATGGGCGGACATGGCCAGGTCCAGTTTGTTTTCTTAAAATGACAGAGCCCTGAAACGAATCATTCTGGAAGGTACTGAAAATCTCAAGAAGAAAGCTGCTGAAATTGCATCATTTGAAAGGGATTTAGTGCAAAAACATGTTTAGTCGACCAGACCAGAAAATAATTAAAACTTAAGAAATATTGGTCATGTCTCCTTTAATGTTTCACTTGCACAATTAATTATTCACATTTCACCTTTTGCTAACATGTACAAAACCATCAAATGACTGGTATTTACTTTTTCTTTTTAAATTTCCAGTTCAGTTTGTTATCAGCGATCTTTATTCTTCATCTGTAAACAAAGAGGGCGAGGCGGGTAGATGGTGAGATAGAGGAGGAGAATTAGACTGAATGAGCAAGAAAGCTAGCCTGGCAAGCCAGACTAAATAAATGTATTATTTAGTCTGGCCACGCTCCATTGACAGCTCTCGGTTGTGGGGCGGGTTCTACCGTTGTCTTTCAAATGATCTCCGCATTCCACTGGACAAAGAATGTGACATACTCTTGTTTCACTCTGTTGCATCATCCCACCCACCAGGCATATAGAGTGCCCTGATTGGCCCACAAAGCGGATAAAGCTCTGTGATTTGTTCACTAAGCAGATAGAGCACTATGATTGGCCCACCATTATGGACCAATCACAGCTCTTTATGTGTTTGAAACCCCTCTAGAGAGCTGTGATTGGCCAGCCAGAGTCCTGGTATGAGCTGCTGAGGTTCCAATAGAGCATGCCTAGACCATTCTTTGCAAAGCAAGAATTTGGTCTAGTTCACTAGGCTACAAGAAAGTGACATTGCAAAGAGAGTTGAGTCGGATAAGAATATGACACAGGCTGAAGTCAGAGTGTGACAGACATGCAGAGGAGGAGGAGAGTGCTGAGGAAGGAGGGGGCAAGGGTGTTGGAGAGATGCTGGATGAGTCAAAACCCCTGAGCTCCTGTGAGTTCTCTGTGAAAGACATAGTGCTGAAAAGATGGATAACATGGGCCCTCTCTGCCAAGACACGCCAACGACAATGACATAATTATCATGGAACAAGCAAAACACGCAGCCAAAGCCTCGGGACTCACACTTGGATCTTTTATTTAGAATTATTCACTCACTCAGTCATCATTTCTCTTGCTCTCAGTGTCATTTTGCACTGACATCACTGAAAATACTTCAGTTAGAGATAATCTTCAAACTAAATAGTCTAGTGTTAAGGTTTCATACATTAATAAAATACTATTACAGCAATAAAATACACAGCTAAGCATGAAAACTTTGGTGTGCAGCACATCTGGAAATAAAAATTTACAGAATGAAGTTCAACAGGCTACAACTATACTGTATATATTGTGAGTGGAGAGGAGTTGATAAAATATTGTTGCAGGCATTTGGTTCTGGTGAGTCACTGGGTCACTGCTGGCGCTCTATCTGCAAGTCTCTTTGCCTTGTTCTGGAGATAACGTGCTTTGCCTTCTTCAAAACGTCTCTGCTCCTCCTCTCCTTCAATCTGAAGGGACAAAAGCAAGAAGAAAAATTGATTTATCGTCTACACCTGACCATAAAGTTGCATGGGCTGTGAGCTTATCCACAGGAATTTAGCTTGGATCTAATTACCTCGTTTGTGAGCAAAATATCTTATGAACAACAGAATTGATCTTGTTAAAATGTTCAATAAGAAATCCTACTATTGATCCTTTGTTGGACTTTATCCCATGAAGATGGCTGCCACCCTACTAAATCAGTATTTAATCCTGTCAGTTTTACAAATATTGAGCTAAAATGGGATTTTTTTATGAGCTGAGTCATTCACAGCACGTTTCAAAGGGAAAATATGCAGATTTGACTAGCTTTTCGCACCACCTAGAGTCTGTTTTAACTCACTCTCGTAAAACCAAAACTCTCCGCTGTTTGTCTTTTTAACACCTTAAAGTATCTTTACGGAGTTTTTCCCTTTCAGAAATTATGTATGATTTTTCAGAAATCCGTAAAAGTGATGATCTCATCATGTACTGTGAAATAATGTAAGCAATACGCCCTATTTTTATTTTTTTTGCTAAGCACGCCCCCTGCCCCGCAGAGCTCCATGCAATAGGAAACTGAGTGCCGACCAGAAATAACCAATAGCGTTAAACTACCGCTTTAAGCTTGGTTTATGCTTGACGCATTCACTTTCCGCACGGTGATGCGGCTCGCGGATGGAGCGCGATTCACAACTTGCAGCGTTTATGGTTTGTGTGGCTCGTCTCTGCGGCGAGCCAATATTCTCCCAAACTGAACGGGGTAGCATGGGGCTCTATGGCATGCATCCAACACCACACCATAGTAGAAGTAAAAACTGTTGTTTACAACATGGCATTCCAGCATTTTTAACAGCGTCCTCGTCTTTTCCGACAGTGCGAGCTATTTCTCTCCAAGAATTATTAACAACATGTTGATCACGGTGATCTTTGAGAGCTGAATCATACAAATGTCTGTATTTACGAACCTCTGCCATACTAGTTATTGCCAGTCCACCATGTTTTTCTGTGTCCGACCGTCCGCGTGGTTAGAAATTTTCCTAGGTGCGCGGTGTGGAAATTTTGGGCCGGGCGGAGGCGCGGTGGAGGGGCGTGGTTGTTAAAATGACGCATTTTCGCCGCGCGGACCTCGCGGACGCATCAAGCATAAACCAACCTTGAGCCTGCCGCACACAAGAGCCACCTGCTGAGCAAACGGCCTCGAATGACTGTTTGCTCAGCAGATCGCTCGCCGTGTGTGCCTGATTTTCACTGAGTTTTCCGCCTCACAAGACGCTGAGCCGAATATCTGACCAGTCAGATATTTTCCGCCTCACGGGGGCTAGAAACTCGCTGTGTGCGCAGTACGTGAGCTGCCAGCTGAGCTGAACTATTCTAGTGGCCAGTCAAAGTGTGTTCTCTGATCACATGATTCCAAGATGGCAGCCCCTTATCTGCATGTCAAAAAAATGAACGAAACAGAGACAGAGCTGGAAACGGTGGAAATGCCTCTACTTTTTTTGTTGATGAAGCACCGCCGCCACCGGCATTTCGAGGTTAGGAAAGTATGTGTACGGTGGCTGGAAAGATGGGCCAAGCAAGGAGTTTATGCCAGTTTACTTCAAGAGATGCACCTGGAAGACCCAGAATCCTTCCGACAGTACCGCCGCCCGGATCCTTCCAGGGGGTAATGATAACAGTGGGCCCATCAATCCGCAAGGTACTGTTTTGATAATTTTTCAGACACGCAGACAGGGCAGGGGGCTGCATCTGAATACATCTTGGGGTCATGTGAGCAGAGAACGCGCTTTGATTGGCCACTAGAATATTTCAGTTCAGCCAGCAGCTCAGTAGTGCACACACAGCGACTCCTGAACACCTAATAACCATGTTAACCACATAGATATGCATCTGTCGCCTATATTTTTATGCTTATGATTGATTGTTTTTCTTGCTATGCTCCTTATGTTGATTACTTTTTATCTATCCTATTTTATAGATTGCCTGACTTGAACGTTTGTTTGCACCTTGCTACCGAAACAAGTTCCTAGTTAGTAAGACTCCCACTAGATGGTAAATCAGCTATGTTCACGATCTAAAATATGCAGGAACCGTGCTGGAAGCAGACTGCAGCACTAGCATCTCAGCTCAATTACTGACAGGGAGTGGTCCGGATATTCTGAAGTTGCAAGTGCAGTATTCTAGCCACTGGAGGGGGTCGGAGTGACTTTTCATTAACCTTGTAAAGAGTAATTTTAGCTCATACTGGATCAAGAAAATTATTTCAAAATATGAAAAATTGCATAGTATGCCTTTAAGAGTTACGCTATCATGTGAGACCGTATGTCACTTAGGCTTTTGTCTAGATTAGCCCAAAGTGGCTACATCTTCAGATGCATTTTTTTTTACAAGGAATTTATTCCAGTGCTGACAGAAAGTGGTGAGTTGGACTCAAACAGTTGGTAAACAATATATTAACAGTGCAGTAAAAAAAAAAATTAAGC
This sequence comes from Nothobranchius furzeri, assembly GCF_043380555.1. Lineage (NCBI taxonomy): Eukaryota > Metazoa > Chordata > Actinopteri > Cyprinodontiformes > Nothobranchiidae > Nothobranchius > Nothobranchius furzeri. The sequence goes on from NC_091755.1 coordinate 32,346,816, forward strand.
AACTTAGTTTTCTTGTTTTGTGTCTGTCAACCCACAATCTTATAAAACCATTGGATCACATTTTTGACCAATCATGGACAGATGTATCAATACTAAATTTTTAACACAATAATGGCATTAAACATTTTCATTATTTTTCAGCACTTTCAAACATTTAAGGCACTTTTTCTTCACTTAGATGTAGCTGGGATTTGCTGTTGATTAGTGGGAGGAAGAACTTACAGTTAATTAAACTGCCTGGCAACCCAGTGGCTTGGACAATACCACCACCGTCGACCGTGTCAGTGTTTAATTGTATAGCACTGCCTGCTCCCACATGACTTCATTTGAGAACTCACTGTTCCAACAGAACAGTGTCTGTGAACATGTACTGTCAGTAAAATGTGCTGCAGAAGAATTGGCTTGCATTCAGGTTCAGACGGAGTAACTTCATTGCGCACACACCAGGCGGTCTGCAAATTCATGATCACCTGCAGCCCAGATGAAGTAGGTGCAAGGCCGGCAGATTGTGCCTAATGAACAGAGCAGCGTGGTAACAAGTTGGACACAACATCCTATCGAGGACAAGCCGGGAGGGGGTCATGACTCAAATATGGAATTTGAACACAACACCATTGGGAATAATTTAGAGTACAGGTTCAGCAGCATACAGCTGTAGTAGTGCTTTGTTTGCTGAACGCTGGTTATATGACGTAATGCTTTTGCCAGTCAGCTGAAAGTAATTAATAATTCCAGCTCATTGGCTTTAATAAAAATAAAGAGACATCAAGTTTGAACACAGCTCAGCATTTCACTTAAAAATTACATCTTCAGATATGTTGTTCATAACATCCATTTAAGATTATTCCACATATTCCAAATTGTGTTGATGAAACACAGTTTGTCAGAAAATTAAAAAAAAAAACTACAAATATCATGTTTAATTCTCAAAACAATGTTCTTTTAAAAGTCCCTTAGGTCTAAATAGGAAATCAACGTCACTAAACCTCAATTAAATTGTGCCAAAAGATGGTTTGAGAATATTCCTGAACAACAAAGGAACTAAGCTTTTAAAAGTGACTTGCTGACAAAGTGGAAAGATGTGTTCTTTTGTGTTAGAATGAGCGGTTATTAGAGTCGGCATCCGAGGCATTGCTAAATGTCAGTGTTTCAAAAGTAGCATCATGCCGTAGGAAACCATGTCTAGACAAAATGACCTTAACCCTGCTAAACCAGGTCCGTTTTCTAACCAATTTTCAGTTTTAGTGGAAGTGCGAGGCAGAGCGTTGTATCATCACTACTTTTTGACACGTAGAAAGCTGCTACTGACAATAAAGTAACTCTGAATCTTGGAGAGAGGTGCAGTAAGAAGGTAATGGGTTCAATACCAGGCTGGGAGCTCAAGCATAACCACTTACATGTGTGTATGCTTGTGTGTATGGATAGTTTAATGGTTGACTTTAAATCAACCCTTGATTGTGTGGATGAATGGTTCTTAGTCATTCTGTGGTCCTGTGATGAACCAGGAACCTGTTAAAGGTGCACTTTTCACTCAGTCACAGCTGGAGATGGACACCAGCACCTCAGAAATTCCAAGAAAGTGGGTATCGAAGGCGGATGGAAGCCATTGGACATGCTTTGTGAAACATGGTAGCAATACATGCTTTGAATAAGTAGCTCCTCTTGATGTGGAGTGACGGCTCTACTCTAAGCCCCTCTTGGGGTCCACTGCAGCCCGGAGGGTCACAACCTTTTATGACCATTTGAGGATTGGAACAAAGGTTTACCAGTGAATCGATAGTTTTGCTTTCTGACTTAGCTCCTCCTTTGTAGTACCACATGAATGAGTGTCTGCAGTGATTTGGACGTCGTCCCAATCTGTCAATCTCCTATTCCCTCCTTCACCACCCAAATGGGGGAGTTTAGGTCTCTTGTGGTCTTCTGTAATGAATCAAAAGGGTAAATTTTCCCCATAAAATGGACACAGTAACCTTTCATGCATGCCAGAACTGCAAAGTCGAGGTTACACCAGCTGTAGGACTCAGACGCACAAATCAACCTTTTGCTCACTTATTGTTCTTCAGTGCAGACATAAATAAACCGCCAAGGTCTCCCGCAAAAGCCTCACCTCTCCGCATAAAACAACAAGATGTTTAAATGAAATGTTTGAATAAGCTGTGCTTAAATCAATGAAGTTGAAATTAATATTGCTCTTACAATGATCCACTGCAGATCTTACGATCAGTATGTGTTGGATTTAACAAGTTAATCATTATCTACACTCATACACATCTTCATAAGATACAAATTAAGGTTAAGGTTCACCTCACACAAGTGTTTTAAACCATCCTCATTCACAGTGATAAAAACATCTTGTATCTGAAGGAAGGCGTGGCTTTCTGAGGAATGTTTTGGTAAAGCTTCCAGACATGGCACATTCTGATTTGCTAGAATACGCCAGAAATCATAACAAAGTAGTTAAATAAAACAAGAATTACTTCCTAAGTAATTCAGTTTCTAGTGAAGTACCGAACCGGCCAATTCTGAACAAGCATCCTTGAGACATCTCTTTTGACATACCGTCCAAAACCTGTTTTCATGCTGCAAGCCAGATGGCTCCCTAAGGGCCACATCCACTTTGGACGCAAACACTGTTGTGACCTGGAGACATCTCAAGACTGGACGGGTCACACTGGAGTTAATCTACTAGCTCCCGGTGCCGTGAGGTCCACCCGACTTCTGACAGTCTGGATCTGCTGGGGGTCTCCGCCAGGGTTTTTTAGACACAACAGATTGCGTCTGATGCTGTTTTATTAATAATCAACTCTCTAGATTATAGCAGACAACAGATTCTTTTACACCCAGATTTCATAATTTATTTCAGATACAACAATTCTGATAAATATCTAACTTACATCACACCACCTACACATCACACTCCATCACATCTCACTATTTAAATCTTGTCAGGTGTAATCATTAGTTTAGAAAAGAATAAAATTCCTTTTTAACTATGTACCTGACTGTCTGAATTAATACGAAGTGTGTTTATGGTCCCTGAACAAGCAAAGAACCCTAGAATCTTCTGATTAAACAATCAAAGATCAATCAGATTGATACTTCATATTTATATGGAATCATCAATCAATCAGCTTTTATTTATATAGCACTTTATCCTACAGTACATGCAACTCAAAGTGTTTGACAAATTAAAAAGGCCCCGCATACCCACATTCCCTCCCGTCCCCAGAATTTTAAAAACAGTCTGACAATAAAAAACCCTTCACAACACTCATCCTCTAGCACACACACACACACACACACACACACACACACACACACACACACACCTACATACATGCCCCCTTCCCCATGGTAAAAAAACACGATTGACTGAGATCAGATGAGCCTCACATCTTATTGGTCATAATTAATTTGCAGTTGTCATGCTATAAAGTGTGACCGCTACACTTCTTTAAAACTGCATATTTCAATGATAAATCTGGTTCTTAATTCAATGAACTTCAAACCTTCTGAAGGCTTTTCTCCTTAAGTCCAACAGAAGAGACAGAAATTATCTTAGTTGCTATTTGATATTAACACCAAACCTGGTTTACGAGTTTACCATCATTTGCAAAAGCTGAACAAAAGAAAAAAGAATAAATAAATGTATTTTGAACATTGAATAAAGAGGTCTGATGAAAAAATACTTCCAACCAATGCTAACAGCTATGTTTTAACATGTTCAGGTCAAGTTTCCATGGTAACTGTGCCCCACTGAACTGATTGGCCCCCTTATCAGGGCTTGCAGCCTTAATACGTTCTTTAAAATGCAGCCATGCCAAGTTCTTGAACAATCTGGTTCTCATCAGAGCTCCAGCCACATGCAGTGTTGACCACGTGTCAAAAGGTACTGCCTGCAGCTTATTTGTACCTTAAAACACTCAGACTATGTAAACTTTCTACTTTGCTTTCATGGATTTGTTTTTGGTCAGGTGTATTGCAAGACCTAGCTAGCACGAGTTGTGTGCAACCAGTAAACACGAGTTTCAGGAATGAATGGTTCTCTCATTAATACTTATTTAGCTAACTAAACATTGCCATCCGCATCCTGCAATAGTTAACTGCAAACCTAAATGTTTTAGCTGACCTAAAAATTACAAACGGCACTGAAAGATTCAAAAGTGTCCTTACTTGAATCGATTATTAGCCCAGACTGGTTGCCAATCCTTTTTTCCTCCTGCCATTATGAACGGGATCTGATTTTGTTGTGGCAGTGAATGTATAAATATTTAGGCTCGCTTGCATATTTATGAGTAAAGTATGTTGAAATTTTTATGTGCATTATCAAAAGCCTTCCAGCGATTCGTGAACAGAGGGGCAATGAGAAGTGCGTCGTGCTTTGGAAAACTGGAGTCAGAGTCTCTGGTGTGAGCGCTCCCATTAACTCTCTATGTTCTTGTCTTGAATGGTGGGCATGTAAAACTAAATGCGCATCATTTCATGTGGACTACAGGAGGTTGCTATGACAACTAGCCCTGTTTTTTTTTCTTCGTGTGCGTGTCAGAGTAGAACAGTTGAGTCTCTGCCAACAAGGAAGAAGGGAGATGGGAAAGAAGGAAGAAGGATTAAAGGAAAGAGTAGAGGCAGGGGGAATGATTGGAAGATGGAAGTAAGGAAAATATAAATAGAACAGAAAAGGGTGAAGCGAGGAGGAAAACTGGTGAGACGATTATCGAGAGGAGAAATAAATAAATGACGCTCAGAAAGACAAAGAACAGCACACACACTAAAATCTGATTCTTCTACCCCTGCCAGGGGAACTCTCGAGGCTTTGAAGGTATAAAATCATAACAAATGGAATAAAACATGGACTGATCAAAGGTGCTTTTTTATTTTTATTCTCTTAAGTTTTATTTCTACAAAGGTGACACATGCACATATAAACCGTCAATATTGTTCAAGGGTACAGTTGGCAAGGCAATCCCTCATACCCTGGATGCTCATGCTGTCCTCATGCCCTACTTCAGCTTTACCAACAGCATTCAGTCCATCTGAAACCCCCCACCTACCCTCACTCACACAGCCCCTCTCCCCGTGTTGAGCTAAAAATGGAAAATCTAAAGATAGCAAATGCAGTGAGCCCACAGGAGAGAAGCCAGGGATCAGAGAACGTGGGGAAAAGCACCTGCAGTCAAAAATAGCAGAGGCAGGCCTTTCGATCTGCCTAATTATAGAACAAAACTGGGGCAAAAACTGTCATGGTGTCATAAATATTTCATTAGTGAAGGTCTGACATTTGCTTTAAGCTTTCCGTGGTGTTTCTCTTTATACTAAACAGAAACCAGTGTAAGAAAGGTATGGTAATTAAAATGAATACATAAATAAAAACAAGGGGGAAACAAGGGAACCTCTGGAATACAATGAGCATTAAACCAATGGTTTGAAAAGAATGTTTGTCCCGAGAACAGCTTGCATGGATAAATTAGTGAATGCACAAAGATAAAACAGAGAAGGAACCTCATAGTGTGTCACTAAATTATTTAATCCTTTCACGGGTTGTTGCCAGGCTGCAGGTAATGAATGGATACACCATTGGTCTTGGTTTGGGCTCATAGTATTATGTTAACTTGGTGAGTGCAGACAGATAGATGCCAGTGCTGAAGAAACACATTTTAAAGGAGCAATATGTAAGAATTCTGCAGTGAAATAATCACATAACAGTTTAATGTCTCGATGATGTAGGAAGGGCAGTTACATTCAAAATGATTTCCTTCTCAACCATTTGGGGAGATGTCAGATTTTCTCTTTTCAAAAAAAACCAAAAGAGGGACATAATGATGTTTACAATCTGTGAGCCCGAAAGGTTGCAGAGTCTGCGCCGAGCTAACGCTGCAGCGCTGGCATTTGTAATTCAACACTGGCAAAAACAAGCTCCAGAGTTGTTCAAAGAACCAAACCCAGTAAACAGGAGTGACCCAGAAGGTATTTCTTGTACCCCTAAGAAGTCACGGCATCTTTTTGTTTTACTCTAATATCAGGTAAAGAAGGCTAAAGGGCTAACACTGAGCTAACAATGCTAATGGTGAATTAGAATCAAATAGTCTAACAATTTGAGTAACTAGTGTGTTTTACAGCCATAGTGTAATATCTTTACTTGTTTATTATCAAATTCTGTTTAACCATTCACAAACTTGTCTTTTTTTAATTAATATTTATCACTAACGTCTATTCTAAATATTCCTATTAGCTTGAAATTTCACATTTCTATATTCATAAACTGTGGCTGACGCTCCATTGTCATGTACCATCATAAAACACTGTAGCTGTTTAGGACCATACAATATGTATGCTCCGCGTTTTGTTTTAGCACTTTGACTGACCGCATGTGATCACTGGATTGAAAGCTGGAAGTTGTTTATAACTGTGGCAGTGCGCACACAGCCATGGGAGGAGATGAGGGGCGTGACAGACTCAGCAGATGAGCCTGACGTGTTAGAAGCAGCAGCACTGGAGCAAGAGGTGATGGGTTCTTTATGTTTTAAGAAAATGCAGAGAACCATTTGTCCATCACAGCGTGGGGCTTTATTCACAATCAGACAAACAACAGAGTCAACACTGGACAGTGGATGTTACCAAAATGTGTTTCCTGGAAAAGTACAGAACATTAGTAATGCCCAAAATGCACTTAGTTATACCAGAACTCCGCCTTCAGATGAATTATCCTTACTGGAACTGATGACAGAATGTACTACATAACAGGACGCTGGCTCCTGTGAACTATGTTCAGCCACTGTTCTCAGGCACAACTTCGCAGCTCCAACAGAAGCAGCAGAAACAGTATTTAAAATATGTGGTTGAAAGCTGGTGTGTGACTTTTTCTGTGTGTGACCCAGAAGTAGCTGTTGTGCTAAAGTGTCTCCCTGTCCCCCGCAGCTGTGCACACACCACCACAATGACACACTGCCTTTCTGACGTGTGTGGGCTAGTGTAGCTGCAATGCCTACTCTAAACTGTGTGGGGCTAAGGAGTCGAATGTTTTTACACACTGGGGCTTTAAGAAGACCACTTTGAACAGGAAATGTTAGGGTGCACAGTAGTTACCTCCAAATACTTATTCTCAACACAAATCAACAATAATCAAATGTGAGCTAGAATTTTTCTTTTTAATTTTTCATTATTTCTAAAACTGTTTATTTGTTGAAAAAAATCAGTTCATCCCAGTTTCAACAGGACAATAGCTCTTCTAAACAAGTGTGTGTGTGTGTGTGTGTGTGTGTGTGTGTGTGTGTGTGTGTGTGTGTGTGTGTGTGTGTGTGTGTGTGTGTGTGTGTGTGTGTGTGTGTGTGTGTGTGTGTGTGGTCAAATAAATGAACCAGAAAATTCTTAGGTTAAAACACTTTATAGGGTTCAGCCATTTGCTAAGCAAGCCGGCTGCTGGCTAAAACATTTTGTGCAACCAGCCATGAGGTCAAGCTACTGTTAAGGATGAAAGTGGATCTTCTCTTTTGTGGTCTATGAAAAGGGAATAAAGCTGCATTTGTTCAACTTAATCCAAGTGGAAAAGATCTAGCCACTTAGATATTTTATTGTCTTCACAACTTTTGATTATTTTTTATAATAGCATTCAAATAAATTTCTGTTGATAAAAGACATTTTATAATATTTGATGGTAACAAACACAGAGGCCAAATGCCTGTTGACATTTGTGTTTTCAGCCCAAAATCATCGCTGATGGTTTTATCTTCCATCTAAATCGGTTTGACAGGTTCTACTTTATTTTCTGTAGGTCTGTGTGACAATTTTGGATCAACATCAGTGAACAGTTTGCTCCTATTAATTGTAAAAGGCTGTGCATTCTCTTATTTCTGAGATGATGTCATGGCACATTCAGGCCCACAGTAAAGTAGACAGCCAGAAATAGCACCAAGCAAGAGTTGCTTGCGTTCGGTGATCTGCTCACACAAAGCTAAATATCACAGATACAGAAATGCACGCGAAGAACTGTTTCATCACAGGCTTCAATATGTTTTATCTTTGGCCAACATTTTCTGAATTTCACAGATAAAAACAGAGATTTCACAGTTTACTTGACAAGCTAAATTACAGCATTGGCATAAGGGCTTTATTATGATTTCTATTTATAGATTTAAGGAGGATTTTTTTAGAGCAGCTCTTTTAACAGCCAATCAGCACCGATAGCAAAAGCTCCTGTAATGAATAAACAGAGGGCGAGGAAGAGATTGGCTAAAAATGGTTAATGCACATTTGGATATAAGTATCTTTTAAAGGAAAACATTTACTTTTTGGTTTGGGGGAGGGGTAGGCCACCTTCAGGTTTCTTTCTCGGTTATAACAAAGAACCAACATCTGTTGGCATGACAACGCAACTATGACAACCTCTCTCTGAAAACGTCACACCTGAAACTCACGGGGAAGAAGGCTGAGCAACTCTGTTCCTTTAACAACTAACAAGTTATTTTACTGATTAGTTGGATCTAAAGTAGGGGAGTGTGTAACACGCCAAACTGCTTACTTCTTCATTTTCCGTACATTCTGCTGCTCTGGATTCATTTTTAATGCATCTTTCCTGACTTATGAAGTGGGCCACACATACTTAAAGTTTAACGATTAGCTTAGGTACTTACTCTGTAAATGTTGCTCAAGTGTTCACTTGAGAGAATAATGACACGCCGCAAGATGCTGGACATTTACATTTCTCTGAAGCTACCCAATCAGCTCCCATTATTGTTGTAAGTTTGAGTCAAAAATCTGATTTAAAATTAATGCTTCATTAAAAATGCCCAACAGCAGTTATCAGCGACAGAAAAACAAATTACCCCAAAAGGACAATTTTGCAAATAAGACACAAAACACAATTTCATTACTTTTGAATGAGCAGTTTTCATCATTACGATTAACAAAATATGATATCTAAAATGATTTTGAATCCTTTATTTGTTGGGAGATGATCTGAAAGGCTCCCGTCTTGTTTAAATCCCTCACTGACACGATGAATTCACATCTCGCAGGGAAGTTGGATGAGATTTCAAAGGATCATCACAGAGGCCGTCAGGATGTGTGAACAGAGCCTGGAAATAATCCAGAGTTAAACAGATGGCTTGTGTGCATAATGTTTGCATGATAAACAGGGTTTGTTAAAAGCAAGGAGGACGCGGGCAGTAGAGGGCGACACCGTCCTCTGCTGCCCGCGGATAAAAGGAAGTGACACCACCATCACCAGCGATCGGCTAGAGCTGCTATAGCTGAAACATGTAAGGTAAATAAATCATTTTTAGGGTAATTGTGTAAGAAAAGAACTAAAAAATGGAAAAGCGTTTAGTCTCAGGGATAATACCCAAGTAAGTAAGGAACAAAAACAGAAGCTCTCGTTTTATTTAACAAGCTCAAATCCAGTTTTTAGAAGATGATTTCTTATCCGCCCATCAATTTACTTTCACTCATTTGGGATTGGGTCATGGGGGCAGCAGCCTAAGCAAAGAGGCCCAGACTTCTCTCTCCACGGCCACTTGGGCTAAGCTCCTCCAGGGAATCCCAAGGTGTTCCCGTGCAGGCCAGCCAAGAAACATAGTACCTCCAGGGTGTTCCGAGTCTTCCTTTAGGTCTCCTCTCAATTAGAAGTTCCCAGAAAACTCACCAGGGTTGCGTTCAGGAGGTATCTGAACCAGATGCAAGAGCCACCTCAACTGGCTCCTCTTGATGTGGTGGGCACTTTACAATATAACTGTTATTCACACACTAATGGTGATGAGCAACAATGTAGCCAAAGCGGTCCTTGGATATTCTACCTTTATTCAACTCAAGACCATGGTCTCGGATGAAGTCATTCACTTCACTTGGCAATGAACTGCTTCAGCAAATTTTGGAGATTACAGTCTGATGAAGCCAACAAGACCACATCATCTGCAAACAGCAGACACCTGATCCTTAGGCCACCAAAACAGATCCATGCAACACCTTGGCTGACCCCAGAAATCCCGCTATAAAAGTTATGAACAGAATCATGATGGAGGGCAGCCTTGGTGGAGTCCAACTCTTACCAGAAACAAGCCCAACTTATTGCTGGCAACGCCAACCAAGCTCTGAAACCTATTGTACGTAACAGCCTGAATCAAGGGACCTGGTACCTTATACTCCATGAGTCCCCCCCATAGGACTCCCTAAGGGAACACCTTCTCCAAATCCACAAAACACATGTAGATGTGTTGGTTGAACTCCCACGCACCTTCCAGGCCCCCGCTAAGGGTCCGGTCAAGCGTTCCATGGCCAGAACGAAAACCACATTGTTCCTCCTGATGTCTCAGTGGAGGGGCATGAGGTATGACAAAAACACAAGGCCCGTTTATTTCAACCATAAAAATCTGTATAATAGCCAATCTTATCAAAGAAGCCTAAATAGCTCCTTTTCTCTGAATCTGATCTAATGAATTGTGTAAATGCATAAGGGCTGAGGATCATGTGTCTGATTAAATAAATTCGTCTCGTCTCGTCTCGTCTTCCTCCGCTTATCCGGGTCCGGGTCGCGGGGGCAGCATCCCAACTAGGGAGCTCCAGGCCGTCCTCTCCCCGGCCTTGTCCACCAGCTCCTCCGGCAGGACCCCAAGGCGTTCCCGGACCAGATTGGAGATATAACCTCTCCAACGTGTCCTGGGTCGACCCGGGGGCCTTCTGCCGGCAGGACATGCCCGAAACACCTCCCCGGGGAGGCGTCCAGGAGGCATCCTGACCAGATGCCCAAACCACCTCAACTGGCTCCTTTCGATCCGGAGGAGCAGCGGTTCTACTCCGAGTCCCTCCCGAATGTCCGAGCTCCTCACCCTATCTCTAAGGCTGAGCCCGGCCACCCTACGGAGGAAACTCATTTCGGCCGCTTGTATCCGCGATCTCGTTCTTTCGGTCATTACCCAAAGCTCATGACCATAGGTGAGGATTGGGACGTAGATCGACCGGTAAATCGAGAGCCTGGCTTTCTGGCTCAGCTCCCTCTTCCCCACGACAGATCGGCTCAGCGTCCGCATCACTGCAGACGCCGAACCAATCCGCCTGTCGATCTCCCGATCCCTCCTACCCTCACTCGTGAACAAGACCCCGAGATACTTAAACTCCTCCACTTGAGGTAGGACCTCTCCCCCGACCCGGAGGTGGCAAGCCACCCTTTTCCGGTCGAGAACCATGGTCTCAGATTTGGAGGTGCTGATCCTCATCCCAGCCGCTTCACATTCGGCCGCGAACCTACCCAGCAAGAGCTGAAGGTCAGAGCTGGATGAAGCTAGGAGGACCACATCATCCGCAAAAAGCAGAGACGAGATTCTCCTGCCACCAAACTCGACACACTCCACACCACGGCTGCGTCTAGAAATTCTGTCCATAAAAGTGATGAGCAGAACCGGTGACAAAGGGCAGCCCTGGCGGAGTCCAACCCTCACTGGGAACAGGTCCGACTTACTACCGGCTATGCGGACCAAACTCACGCTCCTCTGGTAAAGGGACTGAATGGCCCTTAACAGAAAGCCACCCACCCCATACTCCTGGAGCGTCCCCCACAGGGTGCCCCTGGGGACACGGTCATAAGCCTTCTCCAAATCCACAAAACACATGTGGATTGGTTGGGCAAACTCCCATGCCCCCTCCATCACCCTTGCAAGGGTATAGAGCTGGTCCACAGTTCCACGGCCAGGACGAAAACCACATTGCTCCTCCTCTATCTGAGATTCAACTATCGATCGGACCCTCCTCTCCAGTACCTTGGAGTAGACCTTTCCAGGGAGGCTGAGGAGTGTGATCCCCCTATAGTTGGAACACACCCTCAGGTCACCCTTCTTAAAGATGGGGACCACCACCCCGGTCTGCCACTCCCTAGGAACTGCCCCCGATGACCACGCAATGTTGTAGAGACGTGTCAACCATGACAGCCCTACAACATCCATAGCCTTGAGATACCCAGGACGAACCTCATCCGCCCCCGGGGCTCCGCCGCTGTGTAGTTGTTTGACTACCTCAGCAACTTCTGCCCCCGAGATCGGACAGTCCATCCCCAGGCCTCCCAGCTCTGGTTCCTCCTCGGAATGCGCATTGGTGGGATTGAGGAGCTCCTCAAAGTATTCCTTCCACCGTCCGACTATAGCCTCAGTTGACGTCAGCAGCTCCCCATCCCCACTGTAAACAGTGTGAGCGAGTTGCTGCCTTCCTCTCCTGAGGCGCCGGACAGTTTGCCAGAACCTCTTTGGAGCCGATCGATAGTCTTTCTCCATGGCCTCACCAAACTCCTCCCACGCCCGAGATTTTGCCTCGGCAACTGCCACTGCTGCACCCCGCTTGGCTATCCGGTACCTGTCTGCTGCCTCCGGAGACCCACAGACCAGCCACGCCCTGTAGGCCTCCTTCTTCAGCCTGACGGCTCCCCGAACCTCTGGTGTCCACCAGCGGGTACGGGGGTTGCCACCACGACTGGCACCGGCCACCTTACGGCCACAGCTAGCAACAGCCGCCTCGACAATCGCAGAGTGGAACAAGGCCCACTCGGACTCAATGTCTCCCACTGCTCTCGGGACATGGTCAAAGCTCTGCCGGAGGTGGGAGTTGAAGACCGTCTTGACAGGTTCTTCTGCCAGGCGTTCCCAGCAGACCCTCACTATGCGTTTGGGTCTGCCAGGTCTACGCGGCATGTTCCCTTGCCATCTGATCCAACTCACCACCAGGTGGTGATCAGTTGACAGCTCCGCCCCTCTCTTCACTCGGGTGTCCAAAACATACGGCCGCAGGTCAGATGATACGACTACAAAATCTATCATCGACCTGTGACCTAGGCTGCCCTGGTACCAAGTGTACCGGTGGGCATCCTTATGTTCGAACATGGTGTTCGTTATGGCCAAACTGCGGCTTGCACAGAAGTCCAATAACAAAACACCGCTCGAGTTCAGATTAGGTGGGCCGTTCCTCCCAATCACACCCCTCCAGGTCAAGCTGTCATTGCCCACGTGAGCATTGAAGTCCCCCAGCAGGACAATGGAGTCCCCTGATGGAGCTGTTGAGGGTCTGACCTCATGAGGAAATTACTATGCAGTGATTTTCTCCAAAATGACTGTGCTTAAATTGCTCTGAAAAGCAAATAATCACATCAGCGCCAAGAAACTTCATTTCCCATGATGCTTTGCACACGGAAGCATTGTGATGACGTCACCGCCTAGTACCAGAAACACGTTCTGCGCATGTGCGGGAAGCCGTGGAGCTTTTCCCGCGAACTAAGACCATAAATCTTCAGCAGAGACAAAGAATCCTCGTTCTTTTGCCCAGGATACCTGGCGGTAAGGACACGCTTGTCAACGCTCCGACAACTTGAGCACGCGGAAGCTCTAAGTGCCAAGTTGAGCCACGGAACTGCTGGAAACTAAACTGCAAGCCCATCAGATCTGCTCGTTTCTGCTCCCCTCCAGCTGATGTTTGAGGACACAGAACTGCGGAGGAAAGCAACAACTCCATCAAGCACGCTGTAAGTTATAACTCAGCACAGAAAGAAACTTTGCTGTCTCTGTCCAGCCCGTGGAGAAACACTCGTGAACGCCAAACAACGTAGAAAGCATCAAACCGACGGATGACGCTGGAAACTGCGGAGAAAAACGGAGAATCGTCAAGTCATAACAGCGGGGGACGCCTTGCTGCTTTGGTGATCAGAAAACTCATTTTTTTCTCTCCTTTTCTTCTCCCGTTTCCTCTATAGTCCAGAATAAGCAATAAAATCGCGCTATTGCTTAAAAAGTAGCTTCGTGTTTTCCTCTTTCGTCCCAAACACGTCCGTCGGGTCATTTTGAAAGAATAAACTGCTTATTGATCATTGTTTGGTATCTTAAAATGGTTTCTGTCATGGCCAGGCTGAAACTAAAAGATATTAATTTGTGATTAATCTTTTGTGTTGTTTCATGATCTTTTGAAATGTTTTGAGTGATTTAAGGTTAAGTTACTACTGATTCTAAGTGCTTTGGAAGTTAAAGTGCAAGTTGCCACCCACACTTTAGCCAGACAAAAGGGTCAGCCATCTTGTATTCAAGACTCCATTTTGAATCCATACACACGCACACACACACACACACACACACATACACACTACTCCTTTGTGAGAACAAAGGACCCCATTCATACATCCTCCATCACATGCAAACACATCCATCTTCAATCATATCACACGGTTATTATTCATCTATTCCACTGTTTATTCATTTGACAAATTGTTAATTAAATGTTATAAAATTCAGATTTTTGTGTCCAGTAGCTTTGTTGTGTCGAAGAGAAGTCTCTGCTCCAAGGATTCTACGAACTTCAAGAAAGACTGATAAGAGTTTTGGATTCAATTTTTCCCCGGAAAAAGGGGAATGGTGCCCCGTATATCTAAGAATATCTTAATTAATTAATAAATCAGTAAATATTCCCATATTTACAGAATTTATTGAAGAATCCAAAAGTAAGTTAAAGCTTACGAATTGTTCGCTCCTAATAACCCCAACATTTTATTGGTGCGGCCGTGTGAGGCTTGGATACACAGAGATTTCTATCCGGCACAAACAAACAAATAAATCCAAAGAGCTTGAATTAAAAATAATCAGTTGTTCAGCCTTGAACCAGCAACAGAGTGGTGCTGATTTCGCTGAGCAGGAAGCTGCATCGAACTCTCACCAGTAACTCAGTGCTTCTTTAAAGGCAACGTGTAAATTAATTCTGGTTGACCTTTTAAGTTAAAAATTCAGTTTTTCCTTAAAGGTGCAACGTGTAATTAATTCTGGCTAACCTGTTAGGTTAAAATTCAGCTTTTCCTTAAAGGTGCAACGTGTAATTAATTCTGGCTAACCTTTTAGGTTAAAATTCAGTTCCTCATTAAAGGTGCAGCGTGTAAGTAATTCTGACTAACCCTTTTAGGCTAAAATTAACTGCTAATTTAGCGACTTTAACTCACAGTGGCTATTGTAACTAACTGAAACCTTCACTCAAAGACTGATAACACCTTGTTTGCTAATATTCTGAAGGAATAACTAGCATATTTAACACTGCAAGTGTTGTAAGACGTTGCTACGGCAACGCACCAGCTTTTGCTAAAATACTGAAAGGAATAGTATTTTAGGCGTTAGTCACGGCATTCCGTGCAATCTTAAAACGCTAAAACCTGTGCGCACAAAGGTTAATTTAGTGTTTTTCTGCTACAAAGCTAGCAGTTGCTGCCAAAGGTGCAGCCTTGAGCTATCTGCAGAAGCTCTACTAGGCTATTTTGGTTCGGTTGTTAAAATGGAGGGACAGAGTAGTGAACTGACCAACTCCCAGCAACCAGGTGGCGCTGCGGCCCACGACTATGAACCTGGCCTACTTTCTGGACAATTTTTGTCCAAACTGGTCGCGGTTGCTCGAGAACCCGACTACCCTTCTAGGGATTTCACTGAAGAACAGCGTAGCGTCGAGCTAGAAGCTGTACTTGATCAAATAGAAAACCCGGATGGTACTAAACCAATCCAGGTTCACTTGGCTAAGTTAGGCCTGATCCTCTATCAGAGAGGACTCCAACGTGGTCAGAAGATCATGAACCTCCAGAGTATGCTAGCTGAAAAACAGCGAAATGGAAGGCTGATCGAGGAAGACGACACCCGCACCGATTCTGGGGAAGATGGGGAGGAGACCCCGCCCCCCTCTGCTGATGACAACAGACAGTGGGAAGGGGGGAAACACCAGGACTCTCTGGACGGACGCACGCCGCAGGGGAGAGATGAAGCTCATCTGTTCCAACCTTCGGCCCCGTTCCCTACACACACTATAGGGCATTCAGGACCATCTAGGGGCCGAGGGCAGTTCGCCCTCGAACCCCAGGTTGGACCACCACCCTCATCTTCACGGCCTTCTCAATTAGTGAGAAGCCGACCAGCCGAGCGGCACCTCTATTTAGACCGCTCCCCCAGTCCACGAAGGGTGCAAGGTGCCGATTGGGGTTATGCACCCCAAGCTGCACCTCCACCATCTACCCATCCTAGCTACTCCAGTACTCGGCATGCCGATAACCAGCTGCAGGACAAAGCATCATACGCCAGTCCGTACCCGGACAGAGCGTATTACGCAGAAGCCCCAGTTGAAAGACGCAGGCTGCACTACGCAGACGTGCCCCGGGAGGAGGACCTCCCAAGACACCCACGTGACGTGCCAGCAGCCCGCCACAACATGCCGAACCCCGATTTGGGCCCCAGGAGTCAACATTGGGAGCCCAGAGCACACCAGCGATATCCAGCGCCTTCTGAGACAGACCGTGGGTCAGAGTCAGAGGATGACGCGCCGTACCGTGAGTCAGGGCTCCGTGTACGTCAAATTGAATCGCTAGCTAAAGACATAGAACGCTTTGATCCTAACACCAATGAATCCAATGTCGACGATTATCTCAGGGAGATAGAACGTTGTCTGCTTGATCTTCCAGCACCCTCTTCAAGGGAAAAGCTCAAGCTAATTTGGAAAACCACATCTAGAACGGTGCACGGTTTCATGGAAACTCTACCACCTGACATTCGAGATCGGTACTCCTCGCTCTGCCGAGCGTTGAGGGATGAATACGCCACTTATGCAGACTCTGCGTCAGCTACAATGGGGGCCTTCTCCATCAAACACGGGAGGAACGAACCCCCCAGAGAGTATTATCGCCGACTCAAAAGTGCTTATTTCCAAGGTCGAAACGGCCCTGGGCTCGAGGAAGACCCTGCCTTCAGATCCCTGTTCATTCACAACCTGCACGAGTGTGTTCGCTCCGAAGTCTCAATGTATTGTCGGATGAAAAAACTGACAACTCAGGAGATTAGGAGATACGCTCAACAGGCTTGGGAAGCCGGCGGAAAGCCCCAAAAGCCTGACGCACATCACCGCGTTATGCACCTAGCTCCCGACGCCGAGCCGCGTTTGGAGCTCGAAGGCACAGAAGCTCCACCCACTAAGCCAAAATCTGCTAAACCTAGACCTGTTAAACCGCGAGAGCAGTCCCAATCTCCTCAACAGGGGAAGGGGGGTGCTGATTGGCTGCCTAGGTCTGGACAATCAGACAGGAAGTGGCCCAACCAAAACCAACGGCAAGCAGGTCGGAACAGTGGAAGGTTTAAGGAGCGCCGCCCACAGGTAGGTCCCGAACACAAGTCCGCAGGTGAGTACTTGACCAAAGCCGACCTCCAGGAGATGTTTCAGCAGTTCCTAGCTAAACAGAAGGAACAGCTGAGATCTGCAGATGAGACCCCTGCACCAAAGTCTGCTTCTAAGAAGCCAGACCCAGAGCCAACGTCCGCATGACTAGGCGTGGCTCAACCTCCCAGCGTGGCCAGGACCTACCTGATCAGCTGGGGGAACACTACGGGTAGATCACAGGAGTCTCCTGAAATCTACCCCCCAGAGAAACCTGATACTAAATTTCTGAAGTTCCTTGGTGACTTAACAAACCATGATCATGCTCGCCGTTTGTACTGTAGCACCAACGTAGGTGGATGCATACAGGTTGATGCTCTGCTGGATACTGGCTCAGAAATCACCCTGATGTGCTCCACACTGTTCCATCGCGTGTCTGACACCATGCGGTCGCTCGGGAAACCAGTCCAGGTTGAACCTTGTGACCTGAAAATCACCAGCTACACCCAGACCCGGGAGTGTATCACTCACCGGGCGTGGCTGGACATCACCTTCCAAGACATGACTCTGGTTCACCCGTTTTATGTCTGCCAGCTAGACACTGAACCACTTCTCATTGGTCAGGACCTGCTTGAACGTCTAGGTCCCCTCATCGACTGCCAGAAGGGTCAACTGTGGGCTCAGGTGGACACACCTAAGCCCTGGAACCCAGATAGCAGCCGACCATCCTCCATTCTTGAAGTCAGCATAAGTGAGCCGCAAAACCCTTGTTCCAAGGTCATGCCCCTCCCTACGGCTCCCACAGACGATGACCGCCTGCAAAGGCATGAAACCGCTCCTGGAACTCCGTTCCGCACACATTCATCTTTTCTCTGCTCGCTGAAGAACGTCAGCCTGCAGCCATATGCACCACACATAGTTGGTGGTCTTACCATCAACTGCACCCACATCTCAGATGCTCGCCTTGCACTTTGGTCTGAAAAGTCAGCCATCAGCCAGCAGACGTTTGAACACCTGCGTCAGAAGGACCCCCTTCTGGTCAGTGTGACACGTAGCCATCGGCTCTTGTCACCTACTTGGCCGCAGAGGCTCCTGAAAGCGCCAGAGGTCTGCTCTCTGACTATCCAACTTGGAGCAAGACAGCTCACACATACATTCAGCATCATACCACAGCTTGATCCACCTGCACTCATTGGAGCAGATCTGCTGGTTCGACTCGGTGCCCAGCTGGACACTTGCAATCAAGTCCTTTGGGCCCGAGCCACACCATCCTCTGAGCCTCGCTCAGAAGGCCCTGAACACTTGCTGTCCGGACAGACCATTCCACAGGCCTGCCGTGCAGTGGTTGAGGCCAGCACGGTTCTGCCCCCACTGGTCAAAGGAGTGCCTGTTCGTCTGACTCTGATGAAGCATCAGAAGCTGCCAGGCACACAGGCCTTCTTCCAGCCATCACCACACTTCTTGGAGCTCAACTTAGCCGTCTGTGGCACGCCACTCTTGGAGCTGAACAATCGTTCTGCCTACTTGTTGGTCGAAAATCCGACCCGGAGTCCTATCCACATGCCGGCAGGAAAGCCCTTGGGCATGCTGATAGATAGCTCATTCCATGACTTCGAACTGTCAGTCCCCGTGATCGGACAACTTCCTTTGTTCTTGAACGACAGACAGGTTGGTGTAGACACATTCAGTACTTTCCCTTCACAAATGATTACCATCAAGCGGCATGAAGCCCTTCCTGAGGAACCCATTTGCAGTGCAACCTTAGATACTGACGGTGGTCAGTGTCTAACGGTTTTTGCAATAAATACTCAACCCTCTGAGTCACCGGCTGAAAGCCCGGAACACCAGAGACCCTCCTCCTCTGAACCTTATGACGGCTTCGAGGCCGAAGTCAGCCAGCAGCTTGACAAAGCGGATGCGCTGGAGTCAGAGGAGCAGAGAGCAGAGCTTAGAAGCCTGTTCTATGAGTTTCAGTCCGTCTTATCCAGGGACTCCCTGGACTGTGGACTCACAAACCTGCACACGGTTCGCATTCCAACGAACCCGAATGCCCCTCCTACTTTTGTACGTCAGTACAAGATTCCCCTCGCTGCTTATGAGTCGATCCAGGAGATCCTCGATCAGCTGAAGGAGAAAAACATCATCAGAGAGTGTAACTCCACTTACAACTCTCCCATCTGGCCGGTTCTGAAACCGACTGGGAAATGGCGTCTCACCATAGACTATCGTGCACTGAACAAACAAGTACCTCTCTCCAGGTGGCCTATGATCCATTTAGATCAGGAGCTAGCCAGAGTCAGAGATGCTCGTTTCTTCTCTACGGTTGACATAGCCAACGGCTTCTGGACCATGAAGGTTGAGCCGGCGGACCAGTATAAACTGGCTTTCTCCTTTGGAAATCGCCAATATACTTGGAACCGTTGCCCCTTTGGCTACTCTAACTCACCTGCAGAGTTCAACATCTTCCTCCACAAAGCCATGTCAGATGCTGCTTCCAGAGGGAACCTCATATATGTCGATGACATCTTGATGAGGAGTGGAACCTTCGAGGAGCACCTGGCCGAACTCCGTCACGTGCTGCAACAGCTCGCTGATGCCGGAGCTAAATTGGCGATTCTCAAGGGACAGTGGTGTCGAACCAAAGTGGAGTATGTTGGACTGCTGGTTGGCCCTAATGGAGTCGAGCCCCAAGCGGGACGCATTAGAGCCATTCAGGACATCAAAGCCCCAGCTAATCTGACTGAACTCAGGAGCTTCCTCGGAGTCTGCAACTACTCCAGGCAGTTCATTGAGGAGTACGCTGAAATAGCGAGGCCCCTCACCGAGCTACTTCGGAACGACACACCTTTCGTGTGGGACAGACCCCAAGAACACTCCTTCCAGTTCCTAAAACAGAAGTTGGCGTCCGCACCCTGTCTGGCTTACCCAGACAAGGATAAAGAGTTCTACATAGAGGCTACTTTCTCCTCTCACTGCCTGAGCGCTGCTTTGAAGCAGAAACACGATCAGGACATGAGAGTTGTGGCATACGCCAGCAAGCCTCTGAGCAAGGTGGAACTCCAATTCTCAGACTGCGAGAGAGCTCTCCTCTCTACAGTCTGGGCCGTCGAGCACTTTCGTAGTTACATCGGTGGACAGAAAGTGATCATTGAAACGTGTCATCAGCCCGTCACCTTCCTAAACAGCCAGCGTCTGCGCGAAGGAAGAGTGTCAAACAGCCGCATTGCGACGTGGATGATGGTGCTCCAAGGATACAACATTGAGGTCAAGTATGGTCAGAACACCAAGCTAGCGCTAGGACAAGGGCTAGCAGGCTGCCAGCACTGTGACTCTGACTCCGTCATGGCCCCCCTGGACACACCTGCCGCAGTCTACCCAACCGCAGCCAATCATCGCTACTTTGATGAGAATGTTTGCCAAGGGCTTCCGAAAGTTTACACTGACGGATGTGCCTATCTTCACGAAGGCCAGCTCCGTGCTGGGGTTGGAGTCGTTTGGGTGGACTGTGACACTAAGCAACCAAATCACTACCGGTTGGGCCAAAAGTCTAGTCAGTACGCCGAAATTGCTGCAGTGTTGATAACCCTCCAGCAGGCGGCAGCCTTGGACATCACTCAAATCGTCCTTTGCTCTGATTCAAACTACGCTAGACACAGCTTCATCTCTCACTTCCCCATGTGGAAGGAGAACCACATGAAAAACGCCAGGAACAGAGACGTGAAACACTCGGAGTTATTCCTAGCGTGTGATCTGCTCACCACTGAGAAAGGCATAATGGTCTACTGGAAAAAGGTCAAAGGTCACTCCAGGACCCTAGGTCCAGAGAAAGATGGTAATGACGAAGCTGACCGCCTTGCTAAGCTCGGTGCTGACCAGGGAACCTGCTGGGAATTCAAAGACGAGTGGCTTCCACCCAAGGCCGTTCACGAGGTCTGCGCGATTACTCGTCGCCATGCTAAACAGGCAGACGAACCTCAGACCGTTGAGGTACCAGTGTTTCTAGGCAGACAACCACAGGACGTGGACCTAGTCACCATGCAGGAACAAGATCCTGACCTGAAGCTCATCCGCGAGCTTCTCCAAAAGGGCCCGATGTCTAAACAACCATCACCACCTACGGGCGCAAGCCGAGATTTGGTAACCCTGCATCGTCAACTCGCGCATCTGAAACTACAAAACGATTTGTTAGTTTACATACGTGACGATCACAGCCCGCCGCGCTGGGTTGTTCCACTCGACCACAGAGGAGTGATGCTTGCCTACGCCCACGACACTCCGGTTGGAGGTCACCGCGGAACAAAAGCTACCCTCGCGTCACTGACAGAAGTAGCATATTGGCCATCGATGTCCAAGGATGTACACAGCTATGTCCAAGGCTGCCTCATCTGTGCCCAGTTTCAACCCTCCCAGCCGCTTGCTAGAGCACCACTGCAACGCAGGGGAATAACCTTCCCTTGGTCCCACCTGCAGATCGACTGGGTTGGACCGGTTCCCAAATCGGCAAGAGGAAACAAATATATGCTAACTGTAACTTGCAGTTTCACAAAGTGGGTGGAATGCCTTCCAGCGCCAAACGATACAGCCGTCACAGCCGCTGTACTGCTGATTAACCACGTTTCAGTCGATGGGGACTTCCACTCTGCATTGACTCTGACCGGGGAACTCATTTCACATCCAGTGTAATGACGTCCCTGTTTGAACTTCTGGGAGTGGAAGTGAGATTCCACCTCCCCTATCACCCACAGTCATCCGGACAGGTCGAACGGATGAACCGCACGGTCGTCTCTATGCTCAAAAAGTACGTCTGCTCCACTGGGAAGGACTGGGACGTCAAGCTCCCTCTGGTCCTGATGGCCATACGGTCCACTCCACAGCGATCCACGGGGGTTACGCCCTTTGAGATGATGACCGGCAGACTGATGACTCTACCACTGCACCTCCTGTATCACCCAGAGGATGTCAGTGTTGCCACTGCCTATACCGCTCATCAGTATGTGGCAGACTTGAAAACACACCTCAGAGCTACGTTCGCACACGCTCAGAAGAAACTGGAGACCAACGTAGAAGGCGCTAAGGCCTACTACGACCAAAAGACAACCAGCCGCGAATACGAGGTGGGTGACAAAGTATTCTACTTTCGGTTCGCCCAACCGGCACGCAAAGCTAAGAAGTTCCTGCCCTGCTGGTCAGGACCATTTGAGATCGTGGCAAAACTCTCTCCAGTTGCATACAGGTTACGCATCACCAAAGCGAGACAGGAGCCTGTCTACAAATGGGTGCATGCAAACCAAATCAAACCCTACGTCAAACCATCCCCGCGGGTACAGAGACCAGACTCCCCGCAGGAGGTAGACGTAGTCGCTACATAGTTCTATGCATGGAAATGGAAAAGGGGGGGAAGTGCACGTTTAACCCACTAACATGTGCTAACCGACAAAGAACCAAGCCCCCCCCCCCCCCGCCGTCATTTTCACTAACCAAGAGAAACTCCTCCTAGAACGCTAACAGGAAGTACTTACTAAAACCTTACAGGGTACTCTTGTAACTGTCAACCTACATTCTGCTCTGATTAATGAATCTCTACGTGCAATCAAGACTTTGTCTGAAACCATACATCAGGATATTGTGTACACATGAGTGGTGAGAGATTTGATGCAGGACCTGCTCAGGGAAGTAAGTTCCACGCTGGACAGCTTGGTTGAAAGTCGTATTTCCCCGTACTTGGTACCACTGGACCTGCTCAAAGTTAGCTTGACAGCTGCTACCCCTCTACTGTGCACCTTTCATAAATCCACCTAGCGTACAGCCTAGGCAGTGCAATTCCCATTCATGGTGATGCAGAAAAATTAGAACTCGGTTTCCTGTTATGTTCCCATGATTGTGACACCTCACATCTATAGGTTTAAGTCGATGCTAACATTGGTATTTGAAAGGACGGTAGGCATTTCCACCTTGAACTAGAAACCTGGCACTCCATCACCTCAACCTCGAACAGCATGACTCAGAGATTGAGATCATGGACGCTTTCCAGGGTTATAACTTTACCATCGATTTAGAAATTGACCAACAATTACTGATTGAAGGAACCAAATTTGCTAAGTTCACACAAAACCCGCGTGAACTTACTTTGACGCCCAAGACGCTACATTGACACAGATTATACGACTTTAATCTGCACATTGGTCGCCCTGGGGATGGAATGGCTCATCACGGCCGTGATTGCTTATTCCGCCTACAAGCGTGTTAAGAAACTCCAAGATAAGATGCACTTGCTCACCTACGGTGTGCCTCGTAACTGCGTTCTGGGAGACTCCAAGCGTGAATGTACCACACCTGTCTAAAGGGGGTGAGCAACAATTTCTTTGTTATTCTGTAAACCTAAGAGTAGTTCTCATTTTAGTCTACCTCACATATTTATCTGAGTGTTGCAGTATGTCACATTCTTTATAAGCTACACACTGAATGTATGACCTAAGAATGTATTTTATGAGACCTCAAGGTTGCTATGAATTTTCTTGGATGTTATATGTTACATGTTTTTTTTTTTGGGTTTTCTGTATTTTTGTTTCTTACTTGGTCACATATTAACTAGTGGTTATGTGCCGGCCCAGCTCAGTCTGTCAATGACTCTGTCTGACGCACCAGCACATTGTAGTACCTCTTAGTTTTATGGTCCTTGTTTTAGCCCAAAGACTGTCCTGATCCACCCTTTGGACCAAAAAGGGGGGAATCTTGGGACCACATAGGTCAATGCGCGTTTGCGAACTATGGACCTCGTACATCACCGCGTGCTCCATAAACTGAACTGTATGGCCGGCGGTGAGATGCCTTTGTGTCCACTCGTGGAGTTAACCGCCCACCGACCTTCCTCCTTCTACACTACTACCTCTCGCATGGACGACATCATCATTGCGTACCACCTGCGTGAGTGGCTTCTTCTCGTTATGCGCGTTGGGGACTATCCCGTTTCCTATCCTCTTTGTGCCTGACCAGGATCAAAGACCAAAGGCGCCAGGATCCAAGACAAAGACCAAAGACAAAGGCGTCCAAGGAGACCAACGTCCTAAGGGACAAACCCACCTGTGCTTCCGACAATCAAGTCGACCTACGTTCATGAGGAACAAACCCATCTGTGCTTCCGACGATCGAGCTTTGGGCGCGATCCCCGAAACCAAAAGGGGGAATGTTGAGGGTCTGACCTCATGAGGAAATTACTATGCAGTGATTTTCTCCAAAATGACTGTGCTTAAATTGCTCTGAAAAGCAAATAATCACATCAGCGCCAAGAAACTTCATTTCCCATGATGCTTTGCACACGGAAGCATTGTGATGACGTCACCGCCTAGTACCAGAAACACGTTCTGCGCATGTGCGGGAAGCCGTGGAGCTTTTCCCGCGAACTAAGACCATAAATCTTCAGCAGAGACAAAGAATCCTCGTTCTTTTGCCCAGGATACCTGGCGGTAAGGACACGCTTGTCAACGCTCCGACAACTTGAGCACGCGGAAGCTCTAAGTGCCAAGTTGAGCCACGGAACTGCTGGAAACTAAACTGCAAGCCCATCAGATCTGCTCGTTTCTGCTCCCCTCCAGCTGATGTTTGAGGACACAGAACTGCGGAGGAAAGCAACAACTCCATCAAGCACGCTGTAAGTTATAACTCAGCACAGAAAGAAACTTTGCTGTCTCTGTCCAGCCCGTGGAGAAACACTCGTGAACGCCAAACAACGTAGAAAGCATCAAACCGACGGATGACGCTGGAAACTGCGGAGAAAAACGGAGAATCGTCAAGTCATAACAGCGGGGGACGCCTTGCTGCTTTGGTGATCAGAAAACTCATTTTTTTCTTTCCTTTTCTTCTCCCGTTTCCTCTATAGTCCAGAATAAGCAATAAAATCGCGCTATTGCTTAAAAAGTAGCTTTGTGTTTTCCTCTTTCGTCCCAAACACGTCCGTCGGGTCATTTTGAAAGAATAAACTGCTTATTGATCATTGTTTGGTATCTTAAAATGGTTTCTGTCATGGCCAGGCTGAAACTAAAAGATATTAATTTGTGATTAATCTTTTGTGTTGTTTCATGATCTTTTGAAATGTTTTGAGTGATTTAAGGTTAAGTTACTACTGATTCTAAGTGCTTTGGAAGTTAAAGTGCAAGTTGCCACCCACACTTTAGCCAGACAAAAGGGTCAGCCATCTTGTATTCAAGACTCCATTTTGAATCCATACACACGCACACACACACACACACACACACATACACACTACTCCTTTGTGAGAACAAAGGACCCCATTCATACATCCTCCATCACATGCAAACACATCCATCTTCAATCATATCACACGGTTATTATTCATCTATTCCACTGTTTATTCATTTGACAAATTGTTAATTAAATGTTATAAAATTCAGATTTTTGTGTCCAGTAGCTTTGTTGTGTCGAAGAGAAGTCTCTGCTCCAAGGATTCTACGAACTTCAAGAAAGACTGATAAGAGTTTTGGATTCAATTTTTCCCCGGAAAAAGGGGAATGGTGCCCCGTATATCTAAGAATATCTTAATTAATTAATAAATCAGTAAATATTCCCATATTTACAGAATTTATTGAAGAATCCAAAAGTAAGTTAAAGCTTACGAATTGTTCGCTCCTAATAACCCCAACAGAGCACTATCTAGCACTCGTCCCAGGGACTCCAAAAAGGGTGGGTACTCTGAACTGATATTTGGCCCATAAGCACAAACAACAGTCAGGACCCGTTCCCCGACCCGAAGGCGCAAGGAAGCTACCCTCTTGTCCCCCGGGGTAAACCCCAACACACAGGCAGAGTGTCTCGGAGCTAACAAAAAGCCAACCCCAGCCCTCCGCCTCTCACCCGGAGCAACTCCAGCAAAGTAGAGTGTCCAACCCCTCTCCAGGTCTCGGGTTCCAGAGCCAATGCAATGTGTCGAGGTGAGTCCGACTATATCTAGCCGGTACCGCTCAACCTCTGCCACAAGCTCCGGCTCCTTCCCCGCCAGCGAGGTGACGTTCCATGTCCCAAAAACTAGTTTTCTTGTCCGGGGATTGGACCGCCAAGGCTCCCGCCTTGGTCTGCCACCCGATTAAATAAATTGTTCATTACAATTCAAATGGAACCTGGTTGGTACCAACCTTCAGGAGAGGGACAGGCAGAGGCTTATTATCCTTGTCGAGGGAGATGTAGGTGAAGAACGCTGAGACAGCACGGTAGCTCACTTTCTCATCGTCCACCAGTGAGGCGGCGTCCACCAACGCTTCAATTTCCATGGACCTGTTGCTGGCAAACGTGAGCCGCCCTGTCACTGTCACCACACAACCTTGGAGAGACGAAGGAGCAGATCAGACTGGTAAACTGGTTTTCTGGGTTTCAAATACGAGGAATGTTCTAGAAATCTGTTTTACATTCAGCGAAAGCTTCATTAAGATTTACAAACATTTTTCAAGATTCAGTTTTAATTCATGCTACGTTGTCCTTTAACCATTAATTGATCATTTTAGGAAAATATAAACTTTTATGAAGGTAAATAAAAAAGTTGCAAAAGAAAAAGCTGAGAAACCGCATTATAATTATCTCTGACCATGAACCGACGTTGAAGGCTGATTACTGTTGTACTTTTTAAAGTCTGTCCTGTAAGGATCAACATTTACCGTTTCCTTTCACTACAGTAACCCAGAGGTAAACATTAGGTCACATTTCTTCAAACGCTTCAGAGTTCATGTTTGCATCCGGTAGATGTGCAGCAGCGAATCTCCCTCTTTTGCTTTTGATTTTAAACTAAGATTCATCTAAACACGCTTGATCGAAACATCATAACTGTGTCATTTTCTCCTTTTGTCAACACAAAGAGGTAAAAAACAGTCAGACACAAGAACTGGGCATAGCGGATGTGTTTCTTTATTCTCTTTGATGTGCCTGCATCAGATTATTACTGCTGTTGCCATAGAGATGAGAAGAGAAGGTGTTATCTCTGCAGTCTGAGACGGATCCTGAGTAGATGTCTAAGCTCTTATAAAGCAGGCAAAATCCTAAGTAATAAAATACACACGTTAATATTTCAAACGTTTATTTAAGGTTGCTGTGATGGGATAAATGAGAGTTTTTAGTAAAGTAAAAGTACCAACACAGCAAAAAACCCTCCTCATTTAGATGTTAATGCAGACTAGGGTTGGGAATCGAAAACTGGTTCTTGTTGAGAACCCATTGATTCCCATTGATTCAATTCCTAGGAATTGTTTGGCACTTTTGCAAACGAGTCCCCTTATTAATTCCAGTAGGCGCGAATGACGTTACCACGCACACTGCGTAGCTTACAGAAGCAAGAAACATGGCATCTAAGCAGCACAAACGCTCACAAGTTTGGTCCTGTTTTACAAGAAAAATCCTATTTTACAGGATTACAACAGGGTAACCTGCAATAATTGCGTGGTAGATATTTCATCAAGGGGAGGAAAGGGCATTTGGGCACAAAATACGCAATAACTTAGAGTTAATGACAAGTTTTGACCCGCTCCGGACAAGTGAATTTCAATGCAGCAGCAGCAGTCCTCTCCTGTTAATACTGCAGGTAACTAATCAACTAACACTGCTTATCATGTTAGCATCATTAGCCTCAGATACACTCACCTAAAGGATTATTAGGAACACCATACTAATACGGTGTTTGACCCCCTTCACCTTCTGAACTGGCTTAATTCTACGTGGCATTGATTCAACAAGGTGCTGAAAGCATTCTTTAGAAATGATTGCCCATATTGATAGGACTGCATCTTGCAGTTGATGGAGATTTGTGGGATGCACATCCCACCAACGTGTGAATGTGTGTGTGAATGGGTGAATGACTAAATGTGTTGTAAAGCACCTTGGGAGGTCCCGGGAATCTAGAAGGTTCTATAAAAAAAAATTAAACTAAAATTGCTGCTTGATGTCAGATGTTTTTCCTCTCCGCTGCCAGGATTAAAGCCGTTAAAAACACACAGCTGTACTTCTCAAAATGATGCAAGGAGCAAATAAGCCGTCAGGTCACAAGTATTGACGTAATCTACATAGATAAGAAATTGCATCACTTTAAGTCTTTTATCTTGAAAATTAAAAGTTTTACGTAGGATTTCCTGTCTAGCCCTATTTTAAAGTGGCAATGCATATTTTCCCTGAGGATAGGGGGAAGTACATACCTAAATCATTGTAAGCAAGCAGTATTTTTGTGTTTGAGTACGACCTTACCAATGCATGACCATTATAGCTCTTTTCCATCGCCTGGTCTGGAACGGTCAGGTCTGGGTATTATGGACCGGTATGTACCGGGGACGTACCGGACGTGGTTGAACACGAGTCAAAAGTCCCTGGGAGCGCAACCTCCGGCAAAATGAAGACACATCTGACTCATTGTCATCACTGGCAACGAGTGAAGAGGTAAATGTGTGAAACAACAATGTTTATGAAGTTTTGTAACTGTTTGCTACAAATCAGTAAATGAATTTTGTCCTCACAGGCTCCCCTAGAAAGAAAACTGTCATATGGCGTCGCCCAGAGACGTTGACCCACTCCCATTTATTTTAGACTCAATTTTTATGGTTATATGTTATGAAGCTGCCAATATTTGACTGGGCATCATTTAATTTATTCTCAAAAACATTTTGATGGATATTTCCAGAGATTGACAGTAAAAACTACACATTGACACTTTAACTGTGGAAATTGACGTGTCTGAGAAGCGGCTAGCGACAAATAGAACTCAGTCCTTTCTTTAGCGGTACGGCACTTCTGGGACGCGCTTGTAAATTGCAGTGCCACAGCTGGCTTGAAACACCCCCACAGACTATAACTGGATTCTATTAGAAGCAGCAACGTTCCACTGCTGTTCCGCGCCATTGGTGCTTCCAGTGTGAAATAGGGGTCAGTCATCCAGGTCATGGTAATCCAGAGGGGTTCAAATGAAGGCAACTGGACTTCTTTGGTGTCTTATAGACGTTTAGCTTCTCATCCGAAAAGCTTTTATCAGTTCTGACTGGAATATATATATAAAATTTAACTGTCTGTTGTTGCTTAACAAAATTAACCCTATCCTCAGGGAAAATATGCATTGCCACTTTAAAATAGGGCTAGACAGGAAATCCTACATGGTTTCAGCGTAAAACTTTTCATTTTCAAGATAAAAGACTTACAGTGATGCAATTTCATATCTATGTAGATTACGTCAATACATGTGACCTGACGGCTTGTTTGCTCCCTGCATCATTTGAGAAGTACAGCTGCATGGTGGCGCAGTTTTTAGCACTGTTGCCTTGCAGCACGAAGGTTGCAGGTTTGATACTCGGCTGCGGCCTTTCTGCGTGGAGTTGCGTGTTCTCCCCATGCATGCGTGGGTTTCCTCCGGGTACTCCGGTTTCCCCCACAGATCACAACATGCCCTATAGGTTATAAATTGTAAGTCGCTTTGGATAAAAAGCGTCTGCGAAATGAATAAACATAAACATAACAAGCTGAAACTACTCATGAATACCCCTCCTCCCTACACCCTGAGGAGTCATTGGTGTCGTTGGAATGGTTGTTTTGATTAGATGCAGGAGGGCGTGCCCTAGACTGAAACGGTTTTGTAATTCGCTTCAGAGCTGCGTTGCAGATGCTCAATAAATTCACATTGACTAAATCATAAATGTTGCTACTTTTCAGCAGATTCTAACAGAAAAGATTGACCAATGAGCATCACTTACTCAGCTCCTTTTTATCTGCGTCTTACAGAAAACGGGCCACTTTCCATCATTTCAAACTGTCATTAAGCCGTCATCATTAACATGAAGAGATTGTGCAGGAAAAGACTGAAGACTGCACTTGGGTGATTGAGTGCAACGACTATACATCAGAATAAGAAGCAGAGAGACTTAATCCATTTATCTTCTTTGGTGTCGTCTGGCCCTTTGAATGTTTTAACCTGTCAGCATCAGGAGCAGATTCACTCAGATGAACTGCCTTTGGCACAGATCTATCAGGCTCAGCGAAGGGAGCGTGCACTACACAAAAACTGGTCTTGATGATGGATGACTTTTTTTTTTTAAACTTTCATGATTAATAATTGATCCATGCAGAAAGTAGATCTTGCACTTGTGCAGCACTGAAGGTCAAGCAACATGGAAACCTGGCAGAGTCCCATTTCTACTCCAAACAGCAACTCTGCTTTCAGGAAGGTGCCAAGGCATCAGGTTGTAAGCACAAAGCTGATCCTGTGCTGAACAACCACTTTTTGCTACATCCTGCCTTGTTAAGATTATGATCTTTCTCTTATTCTCCAGAAATAAAAAGCTTCTTAAAATTATTTTCTTTTGAACATTAAAATAGCCAGAGCTCTATTGCTTTTCCATTTAAATCCTTCAACTGTAAAAACAAAAAGTAATGCCTAATCAGCAAATAAAGTCTAGAATTAAGTGAAGCACAGATTTAGCTCGAACCCTTAGCATTCCCTTCTCACTCACTCAAATGTCCTTTCATCAGACGTTCAGCTTTTGAGGTTTTGTGCCTTTCTTCTCCTTATTTGCACTCCTGGTTATTTGTTGTAATGGATCACAGAGACGAGCTCTGACTGAACTCTCAGTCCGAGACATCAATAGCTTCACATCTAACCGCCGTATTAGATATCCGCTCTGCCAGAATAAGTCTCTGGATTTCATACTACGGTTCCGGGTTGATTAACTGTTGATAATTTAAACTTCTGCAAACGAGGAACGGTTTCGCTGCTTCAGGCCTGTAACATAATCTAACGCTTTCATAGAACAAAACAAAAGTCCTTTCAGACCTGCTGGATTAAAACTGAGCAATCATACAGAAATCTGAGCCTGTTGTTTTATTAGCACCATCTGCAAGCTTGCTGACAAATACATAATAATAATAATACATAATTGGTCTCTCAGTTAAGTGGCTGGCAAATGAGGCGTGACACAAAAGACACCAGATATTGGGACTTTTAAATGGAAAAACAGCAAAACGCAAATGATGACAAATTCACTAATTTATGTGTTAGATCTAATTTTACCCAATTACGTATCCTAATGGTAGCACAAATACTTAATGTTGTTGATTAGAGGTTGAATAGGCTTTGCATTAATGACACAGAATGAATCCTTTCAGATAAGTTATTACTAGTCGTGCTGTTTTTGCTTGTGTTGATGCTTGTGCATACTGTGCACCGTAGTTGACTCGGTTCTTTAATACATCATGGATCCTTTTATTGTTTTACTTAAATAAAATAATGTGTAAAATCTCCTTCGGTTCAGATAAACGCAGGATTTCTCTTTACCTTTGCTGCACCATAAATAAACTATTATTGCAGGTATTGGTATTGTAACCTTGAGCCTCTGGTGCTACTTCCCCTCAATGTGAAACTGCCCTGCTCTAGAAAAATAAAGGTTTTGTGTCCCAAACTCAACATGATTTACATTCTGGGTAGGAAGTAAAGTGGACGGTTCAGGCTCTGCACAGCAGGACCTCTGAAAATCCATAAACAGACCTCATCCTGATTGATGTTTCGGGTCTCAGATCCCACTTGAAAACGACTCAATGTTCATTTTGTTTGTCTTCAAAATGGTAAATAATTATCAACTTTTCTTGCACTGTACACAGTTTATAAAATAAAACATCAACAAACAGTGGAAAAAAACGAAAATCCACACTTTCAGTTTTTTATTAACTGGAGCCCAGTCACCCAATCAAAACGTTAGGGTTGCACACTTTTGCAAACAACAGAAACTAATAATCTCCATGTTCTTGTAGGTACATTGTTCCAACTCATTGTGTATGAATCACGTAATGCACGTAGACCTGGTTTTAAGTTAAGATCCAAGAGAATTCCTCCTTGAGCAAGGTTTTAACCCTTTAACTCCCTCACCAAGAAATAAGCAATGAAAACGTTCCACTTTTGCATTTTTTTGATGTGGGACAGTAAGGGCTTTAGTTTAATGTAAAGTAATAATATTAATAATTAACTAATTGTAGTAATATTACGGTAAAGTAATGGAATATAATAATGTTTTGCCTTTTTCTTAAACAAACCTCATTTTTTTAAGAATTTTCTTGATTTACCTTTATTTTTCTTATGTAGGGACTTTAGAGATGCCCTAACAACTGGTTGAGCTGGCAGGCAAAGGGTAGCAAGTCACCCCCAATCCACTTTTTTTGTCTGATAAACAGTATAAATGAGTGTCTAATAGTGCAGCAGACACATTTTTGTGGCATTTTACTGCATCTTGTTTAAGATACTAATGTTTTCACACTTATTTGATAACTTATTTAATAAGTGTTGAAATGTTAGTCTTGTTCGCACCGATTCAAACTTTTTCTCACTTTGAGAGCTCCAGCCTTCCTACTTTTTTTAAAATTCTGATTGTTCACTGGCTGCCTAGCACCGATTAGTGAGTGGATGTCGCGCAGAAGGTCCTGCTTTTTACTCATTAGCTGATCTCAGTGCATCTTAATGGATTCCAACAATAAGTGGGAAAACCCATTTTAAAAGGTTTGTGGATCTGCAACTCACTGAGCTACAAAACCAGTCCCAGATCAGAGTTGGCATTCACAAACTTTAACGGCTCTAATTGTCTGAGTAGTGGGGGATCGGACAGCTGTAAAATATAGAGGAGACCAAAACACCTTTTTGGTCTATAAATAAAACAACAAACTCCATCTGACAGTCTGAGCGCTTGGGAAACAGTGGTGAAGTGGACGTTTGTGGCTTTTTCTGATGTTTCTTTTCTAAAAATGTTTATTTTATTTACCTTGTGAAGTCAGGGAACCTAAAGCAAAATGGGAAATCTACAGGTGACACTGATAAGTCACAGTGAAAGCTGTGTCAACACAATATAAAGTATGAGGGGGAGTGGTGCAGCAGATTAAAGATGTGGACGTGGATCTCTGACGAGCTGTGCTGCTCCACGTTTCGGTCCTGCAGCTGTAATTTCATTTTTGTCATCTCTACATTTAGATACAAGAAGAGAAAACACAAGAGAGTGGTATTTTGTAAGTTTTATGACTTCAGAACCAAACCAGGGACTTGCTGCCAACTTTGTGGTAAACGACTCACTCAGCTTATGATTCAGCTCACTTTAAATGTTTAAAACCAGTCCCACTGCTCCGTGATGCTCAGAGCCTTCAGAAAAAGGTTTAAAGACGCATGAACTCAAAACTATATATCATGCTTGAATAAAGTTTCTTGCATTTGCAAACACACGTAGTGTAAAATGCATCGCTGGCGCGATCGTCCTGGACTGTGACATTTTCTTTCCACTTCACATTTCAACAATGAAGCTCTTTTGTTAACATTTTGTCCTGAGGTAATCATAACATCGGAACATTAGTACAGGATGTCTGGATCACATGAGATCAGAGTATTTCAGAGACAGAGCTGAGAAAACTAAAACAAACCACTTAAATACTCCTTTCAGGTCATTTACCATTTACCGTCACTGTCAAAGGGACACGTTTTCAGTCCATTAAGGTGTAAAAGTAAACAGATTTTTTTTTTCAGCTAGTGAAATCTGCCCCATGTTTGAAAGATGCAAATATCTGGGGGGTGGGGGGGTGGGGGGTAAGGGAGGGGGTGGGGGGTGGGTGCATCCTCCACACAGCCAGCAGAGATCCGGCGCTCTAGGTTCTCTCCAGGTTATCCTTACCTTTCTTAATCTTGCGATGAAAGTTGATGGCCTCCACAGACGCCGTGACGATTTTGGTGTTGCAGTGCCGAGCTGCCACAATTCCAGCAACTTCATCCATCAGCTTCATGGTCACACCTGTGGCAAACACCAGCATTGCTTCATTTTTGACAAATTTCAATCAAATTTAATCTAACCAAATTAAAAAACAGGCATGTAAGTGTTAAGGATGGAACTGTATGACAATGGATTATTTTGTGGGCTGCTGTTTAAAATCTCAATATTTGCATTCGGACCTTAACAGTTATTTTGCTTGTTGTAATTTTGGTTATCGAGACATTTATGGGTACAAAATCTGTTATAGACACAGTCTCAAACAGTCATTTGAAGAACTGCTTCATTTATTTTAAGCTTTTAACAGAATTATTGCTGGTTAGAGCATGTGTACCCTCCTTAAAATCCAATTGAGTCTGTTACTGATGATGGCATTCTGCTCTCCCGTCACTACCAATGAAACGTCCTCCAAATTAAAGTTGGGAGATAAATGTAGTCATCAATGCAAAGATTCTTGATTCGTGGAGACTCATTTTCATGAATGTCAAACGTGGGAGCTAATGGCGTTCAAGAGGTAATTAGAAAACCATCCACCTCTAGCTAAATTATGAATGAGTCTGGTCGCCGTTTCCTCAACATTAGTTTCTAACTGAAACTCATTAGTCCAATGGATGTCCTCAGACTGACAAAATCAAGTGCTTCTTAAAGAGACCATGTGTAGTTTTACCATTATATTCTGGAAATATCCATCAAAATGTTGTTAAACATGAATTAAATGAAGCCCAGTTGTTGAAAAATATTGGCGGCTTTGTAACATTAAACCATAAAAATCAAGCCTAAAATACACGGGAGTGGGTCTAAGTCTTTGGGTGACGCCATATTAGATGCCATGTTTATTTCTACGGGAGCCCATGAGGACAAAATGCATTTACTGATTTGCAACAAATGGTTACAAAGCTTTTGCCATTCTTAAAGTGGGACTGTATCAGAAAATGTAACTCCACCCCTAGTCAAGATTTGAAAAATGCAATGAAAGTGGGCGTTGCCAGGAGGCACAAAGTAGCATGGCCAAGTGTGGGGAATTTCCATCCTGGGAGGGAGGGGGAGTGGGAGGAGACTGCACTGATGACCTGAAACTGTTCCAGCCCCAGTCAATCACAAATTTAAACTGCAGTAGCCGCTGTTCTGCCACAGGGGGCAGCACTAAGATGTTTTTAGACCTAGATTCTAGATTTAATCAAGTTTACACAAACATGTCAAAAAATACACAGAAACAGAAAGATTGCATTTGTAAAGACCCAATTATAGCAAAAAAAGTTATTTCAGGGTTTAGTTACTCTTTAAATGTTGTTGTTTTACACATTTACCTTTTCACTTGATGTCACTGATGAAAGGGAGTCTGATGTTCTTGTTATTTAGCTAAAGTTTGTTACTCCAACACAAAAATACAGCTTACTTGCAACGATTTAGGTATTTACTGTCCCCTATTGTTAGGAAACACACACACACACACACACACACACACACACACACACACACACACACACACACACACACACACACACACACACACACACACACACACACACACACACACTGTCCCTTTGAGAGTTTAAATAGACTGATCCTCAGCTGACTGCTGTTGAATTATTAAAATTTGTAATATTTACAGAAGACCAACAGGTCATACACATTTAGTAGTCTCTAGTTTAGCCCTCTTGACTCTTACCAGAATGCCAACAGCATTATTTGACAGATGAAAGTAACACTAAATAGAAGAGTTAGAAACTTGACCAGCTTAATACTTGACACCACTCTGCAGCTCTCTGCTGGCTAGATACCGCACTTAACAATTTTGTGGAACAGGTAGCTGTTATGTTAGCAGTTAGCTTTTTCAGTTCACCAATAATCAATCAAAAACACAAGAAGAAGAAGAAAAAGAAGATGTTTGCTTTTTTGTTGGCATTATAGCAGAGCCTGGAAATAAAAGTAAGAGAGAAACGTCTTTGGAGGTGAAGCAAAGAGCTAAAACCAGAGTAAAAATCGGTATAGCCTGCACTAGTTTAAGAGAGCTAATGGAAGCTCCAAAATCATGGACTGATTGTGACCTGACTTTGTTGCTACTGGACTTGTAAGTAATAATATGTTTTGTCCAACAGTGTGGGTCTTTTTACTCATGGTTTATATTAGTATTTGTTGGTTCATGTTAGTGTTAGCCCTTTGTTAGCGCTAGCTACCGTCAGCAGGCTGCAGCAGAATTGTTTATGACAACTGTAATACCGCTTTCAACCAGTAGGGAAGTGGAGCAGGAAACTGCTGTGTTACTTTGAGACACTGGTTACACTTTGTTTCACAACACTTTTTTGTTTCCTAATCGAGCAGCTGTGACCTTAATTAAAGAAAGGGATATTGTTGGCTGATTACTCTGGTTGCTGTTCTATCTCTCATCTCTCTCAATATATCAAGTCTGTAGTTTACAAAACAAGTTTTGGCATTTCAGTTAAAATATGATCTGAATTTACACTGAATTTTATTTTATCTGCAGGCTGTATGATGACCTGTTTGATGCTGAAATGTCACGTTATAACCAACTCCATCAGTAACCACAAGCTCAATCTGCTTGTTCCTGTTATGGTCCTAAAATCACTGTCGGTAAAACAAATCCAATATTCTTTGAAAACGGACACTGCGTGTATTTAATGGTCACCTGTCAACCATCTGAGAGGAGGTGAGAATATTTGATGCGAAACCACTCTGGTTTTAGATGTAGTAATTTTAGACAAAGCAAAATCTAATAAATGGTTCTGAAAACACCAAAAACCTGCTGAATAAAAGTTTTGATGAGGTCATACCACACACACACCCTGGCAGCTGGTGAAATGTGTAAAGGAAATAGTTGTTTGCTGTTTTCTCACAGAAATTGGGACATCTTGTATGGAATGGGAGGGAGGGAGATCAGGAAAAACAAGAGGATGACATCTGCTTCTCATCTTGGAGACAGCGAGCAAGCGTGACGGGTGTGTTTGTGAGCCTGTGTTCGTTTAAAGACTGTCAGAGCCCTCCGCTCCACACATTCCGCTTGCTCCAGTTGTTCCTTGTGAGCCGCATTATGTATCTTTCATGTTACAGAAAATCAATAAGGATGCTTGCTGGAGGCTGATTTTGCTCCCAAAGGTTTAAACCATCTGCACTGTGTGGCTCCATTAAAGACTGCCAAATGTGTGGGAGTATAAACGGAATGTGCTGCTTGCTCCCAAATGCAGCGTTCATCATAAAAGTAAGCCCACTGAGTTGATGAAGTTTTAAACCTGCTTTTACTCTGACATCCTCTCACCAGAGTCGGAGCACTGCTGTCTTTGTTGTACCGGTGCTTACAGCTACGCTCTAGCGCATGTCAATGAAAGGGATATTTGTTTGTGTGTATATTTCTTGAACAACCTGAACACTGGATCAAACGGATTTTGATTGGTGGTAATCTGGAGGTTAAACTCAGGCCACACAGCATGAATGAGAAATTTACCTCCAACAGTGAGGTGTTTGGTTAAAACTGCTCTCAAGTTCAAGACAAAGACTTAAGGTTTGTGTAGGCAAGGAAATACTTCTTAAACATTTTGCTAAGTATTTCACAATAGCACTTTTTGTCTCGGCGTCTGTGTTGTGCTGCAGAAATTGATCTCAGTTTAGGATTGAAAACCTCCCTCGGGTGCAGGGCACAGCGGATTAGATCCATTGAAAGGATGGAGCGGTCATGTTTGAGCATGTGGAGGGGGATTGTGACCTCAACAAGATGATACAGAATAAAAAGACGAGGTTGCTTCAAAGAGATAAATCTTTCAGATTGAATGTGATAGAGTGAGCCGAAGCTGAAATAGCTGTACGATAATATTTTGATTTAAATTTAATGAATTACTTTGACTGGGATTAAACAAAATGGTTTCCTAGAAGATCTGGAGTTGGTGTTAGTATAATTACAACAGACTCCTGAGAAATGAAACTGGAAATCTCTGGCTCGGCCACTGTGCCAGCAGAACTTCAGCCTTTCCTGTAGTGGTGGGTCCAGCAACACTGACGCACCGACTCATGTGTCTGGTTCATTAGAGTGACACCCGTGTCGGTGTGCATATCGTTTAGGAAGTAGTCACGTGACCGATACAGCTGCTATGTCGCTCGTCAGTGAAGCGTCGGACTGTGTTTATCTCCCTCCGTCAGCGGGATGAGTTTCTGCCACAAGTGCATCTTATTCCACGGTTACATCAAGGAGCCAGAAAGAAAATGCAAGGTGGTTCATAAGGGATTATTTTGTTCTTATATCGACAAATACGTTTTTTGTTTCATTTCTTTGTTTCATCCTGTTCCTCTCAGTTTCTGTTTGATTCATCAGAACGTCGTTTCTAAATTTTTTCTTTTTAAATTGTTCATTCTATTTTAAGCAGGTTAAACGTCACATTTGTTAAACTGAACTTACACTCACTAATAGATGCTGAGACATCACAGATAAATGCATGGGAATTTGGCCGTCCCGCCGGCCATCAGAGCGGTGGGGTGTGCGGACCGGACCGGCCCAAATTAGATAAACAGCCCACCGGGACTAAAACTTTTAGTTTTAACTCTACTTTAACACACCTGATTTCAATCAGCAGGTGACTTCTGAAGAGCTTAATGAGCTGCTGTACAGGTGATTCAACCACTGAATTAGGTGTGTTGGAGTTGAGAAACAAGGAAAACATGGTCCAGGAGTGAGAACCACTTCCCTAAAGGGTACAAGTTTGGACCCTCTAGGGTTAAATATTGCACCTCAAGGTCTACGTGTTATGCACCATTGTAAGGCTTTTGAAAAAGTTCCATTAATATTCCCAAGTAGTAAAAGGTAAAATATTATATTGTTAAAGTACAATGTCAGGAGAGTAAATGTTTCTTTGTTAAGAGTGGCTTAATCCCATCTTTTATTAAGTAACCTTAAGTAGGGGTTAGGGTTGTGTGTTTAATGGCCAACAGTAGCTCAGGAGGTAGAGCAGGTTGTCTAGAAATTGGGAGGTTGTAGGTTCTATCCTGGCTCCCGCCAGTGAATGCTGCTGTTGTGTCCTTGGGCAAAACACTAAACCCACCTTGCTGGCTGGTGGTGGTCGGAGGGAGCGGTGGTGCCACCTGCCTCGCTTTCGTCAGTGCTGAATGGGATCATCATCATCACCTGTGTGTGTGTGTGTGTGTGTGTGTGTGTGTGTGTGTGTGTGTGTGTGTGTGTGTGTGTGTGTTTGTGTGTTTGTGTGTTTGTGTGTTTGTGTGTGTGTGTGTGTGTGTGTGTGTGTGTGTGTGTGTGTGTGTGTGTGTGTGTGTGTGTGTGTGTGTGTGTGTGTGTGTGTGACTGATCGTGTTGTGAAGCACCTTGGGGGAGTTGTAGGTCCCAAAGAAGGCACTATACAAATAAGCCATTTATCATCACAGCCATAGACATGAATAAATAGATGCATAGATGCTCCATCGGGCGCTGGAGAGCGTAGCAGTGTCGTCGCCATATTGGATAGGTCCCTCACTCTCCAAACCCAACTGGAGTCAACACAGAGTGAGCAACTAAGCCCTATTGAAAACCAATCACATGAGATTACTATTGACTCTTCTAGCCTACCTTTAGAGATTTTATAGTTTTTATTTATCTTACGTAATTATATTTTAATTATCATGCCATGCCATGTGTCTGATTTTGAAATAAGCATAATTGTGTTTTTTATTTAGTTGGTTAAGCACTGGGGTGAATGGAGACCAATCCAAGATGGCGGCCAGACATTACGGCAGCTTCAACTGGCAGCGCCAGTCCTCGGGCCGTCGACACATATATGTCTGTGATCACAGCAAGCACTTTAAAGAATAGTTTGATGTATTTTGTGAGTTTTAGATTTCAAATTGCCTCTAAAGGTATCAAAAACTGTATGTTGAAATCTGTTTCATGCTAAATGGTGTATGTTTAGATTTATGTTATGAAATAACTCAGCAACAACTAATGCCATTTTTGATTTCTGAGGGTGTGTTCATAGGCCGACCCAGTTCTTAGGTGTATTTATCTTTTTAATTATGAAAATGTCCTATTGGTTTGCGTGGAAGGGGTGGGATGTGTGCTGGCCTGGTAGGGAAGCGTGGATGGGTGCTAATCTAGAGGGAGTCGCTTGTTTTGCTGTTTTTATCCCAATTCAAAGTGGAATATTTTAACGATTTGGACTTTTGGTTTCAAATTAAGGGTGTATTGTATCTTCTTTGTAATAAGATCAGGCAGAAGCCTCTAGATGTAAGCTGAAGGTTTGAAACGATGTTCTTCTAAAGATAGTTTTTTTTTTGAGGTTTTGCTTAACACATACATTTTACACAATACATCTACTTGTATTAGACAGATTTGACTTGAACGCCAGGCCAAAGCAAGTGAAGGACGACATTGTCCTGGAGGATCATAGATGCTTGTCTTTATTAACCACCACCATCAGTGGCAGCATTAATGCAACTCCTGCAAAAAACAATATCCTTGTACAGTTAATGTAGAAGGTTGAAGTAATCCTTTATGTGAGACTGCAAACAAGGACAGCCCAGGCCAAGACAGCCCTGGGCCTGACGTTACACACTCACAGGATGACACAGCACTCATGACTCTCTCTTTGCCGTAGGGTGAGAGCGCGAAAGGCTGGGTGGGGGGATTGGTGTGTGTGAAGAGGAGAGACAGCTCACTCTAAATGGGGAAAAAAAGGGGCAATTAGCAACCAAGTCTCTAGTGCAGCCCAGTTTGCCATGAGGCAAAATACCTCTGTGATTTGATGCCTTGTGACCATTTCCCCAAATCTTTGTGCACAATGTTGTCCACGGGCAATGTGCACGGAAAGAATGACAAGTCTTTCAGGCAGTTCTTGTCAACCGTCAACTATAGATGTGGCCTGCAATCCTTTTTAGGAACAGCCTTGGATACCGATTTAAGGCCAAGTAAAACACAAGGGGCTTCCTCCTTTTCTCATCATTCTTAAAACATGTTTTTCCATATTTCTACGTCTGTTTATTCATACTTTCTGCAGTTCCTGTCCTCTGCCCACCCTTTTTGATGATTTCCTATCTGATGCCTGTCATGCTCCTCCCCTCCCCAACAAGTGCTTTAATCATGGACAGCACCAAACAGCTCAAACTGCCTCCTAATGAGCTGTTACTATGGAAACCACTCCGGTTACCAATACTACCATGCACCAAATCCCTTTGTATTTTCTGCATATTTTCTTGTATGTTTTACCCTTCCAGGTAAAACTGGGTGGGTTATTAAAGGTAAGTGGCTTAATTGTGGTAGTTACGGTTTATAACAACTCTGAACTTGAGGAAAAACTGACTTCTTGGGGGTGTAGGGGGAATACATGGATGCAAATCCTGCAGTGGAGAATTTTCCTTTGATGGTAAGAATAAGAAGAGTTTTATTGCCATATGTGTGAGCAGGCTCACAACATTAGGAAATTGTCATGGTCCTTGGTGCAAGAATAAGAAATAAGC
Source organism: Nothobranchius furzeri (assembly GCF_043380555.1). Lineage (NCBI taxonomy): Eukaryota > Metazoa > Chordata > Actinopteri > Cyprinodontiformes > Nothobranchiidae > Nothobranchius > Nothobranchius furzeri. The sequence goes on from NC_091755.1 coordinate 32,388,146, forward strand.
ATGGGCACAACACGTCTGTGATTACAGCTAAAAAAAACTACAGCAATCCACATTATAGTCGGTATTTCCACCTTTTTTCTGATTGGTTAATTTTGAGCTGGCTCGTCCCGCCCCTCATGTGCCTCTCTGCCTTTGAGTAATCAGACTAGTTCTCTGTGTAGAATTAAACAGAGGACGAGTTTGGCAGGCCAGGCTATCGATTGTAAGGTCATCGATCCAACGTGTAAAAATTTGTAGAGTAACTATTTAACAAATTCACTTTTATTTTGAAGTTGCCCTGACATGTCAATTTCCATCTGTCTCTTCAAATCATCAAACATGTAAACCGAAGAAGCTAGAGGCCTCGTGGTGAGCAGTCAGTGAATAAATTGTCTCTTCAATTCAATCATTTGTAATACTGTTGAATGGTGGACCCTAAATTGAATCAAATCAAAATAGTATTGTGACTAAATTTGAGATGTTGGCAAAAATCGATCGAATCAGAATTCAGTGTATCGGTGCAACATCATGTTGTGATTACACAGATCTACACCTCTATTTTAGGCTGTTATGTAATTACATTTGCCAACAACATCTGGAACAGAAAAGCCTAATTTTCCCTCTGCACTGGTACAACTCGCAAAAATTTGCTTCAGAAATGACCTGAGTCAATAAAAATAATTCTATATTCACCTGAGGCCTTTTAAACGAATGCCTCCTGACCGAAAGTTGCCTTTTTTGACTTCTATTGTTGCCTTCAGCGATGCCGATCAAGATGCACGCTGTAATGAGCTGCGACTGGTCGAGGTTGTGGATGCTCTATGCTGCTCTATTCATGGTAGAAGAAAATTACTAAAACCTGCTGAGCAAGCTTCCCTGGAGAGGTAAAATAGCCTTCATACTTGCCATCAAGGCTGAAAAGCTGGATTTCACAGCCCTCTCTGGTTCATCAAGTCCTGTCCAGGTAGGTAAAAAGGCACTTCGCCAAGCTACAGCCACGGTACAAATGTCCAAGCTGGTGCGTTAAACTTCTGCGTACCCTTCTTCTCCACATTTAATTGTCCTTATCTTCTGATCCAACAGCCACACATTTATAACTGAAGCTGTTGGCTCACTGTGCTGTTTTAATGTGGAAAGTGGAGCAGATGTTTAGCTATGAATAATAATATCCATGCCAATGCCCTGTGAGGACACAGTCATCGACTTCCAGCTGAACCCATGCATTATAACACGAAGACCAGCTATTCTGCAAACACACCTGGCCCACAATGTTTGTTGAATCCACCAAAAGGAAACATGCAACTTGCAGAAAAGGAAAATATTAGTTGAACTGCCACCATGATGGATTTACTGAGTGTTGCACCTGTCTTTGGGTTGCAGATATGTTAGAAAGAAAGCTGGAGTTCCTCGTTTTCTACGTTGGATTTTTTTTGTCGGCATTTACAGGAAAAACTGTTAAACCTAAAGTTTGAAGACTGACCACCTGTGGAAATCAACTACTGTTTCTATGGAAACGGGTTGTACACTTCCATAGGACACGAAGGGAGGAGGTGAGAGAAGGAACAAAGCGTGAGATAATCACAGGTGGGCAGGCTGTAAAGAATGAAACACAGAGCAGAATGAAAAGACATTGAGCTTTTGATCTTTTCGTGGAATATTTCCAGGTATATTTGGTAAATGGTCTGTATTTGTATAGCGCCTTCTTAGGGTTCTACACCCCAAGGCGCTTCACAACACAAGGTGGTAGTTTTGGTGCTCCGCTCCCTCAGCACTGCATCCAGGCTGATTTAGCTGAGTGACAGCCACCCTGAGGAGATATTTGGTAAAAAAATAAAAATAAAAAAATAATAATAATAATTTCTAGAATCAATTTCCCTCTGGGATTAATGACGTATTTTCGAATTTAATTGAATTATCATTATTCTTGATAATTAAGACAGAAAGGGAAGCAGCAGAAATTGTAAATATTGATTTTGTTATGGCATGAGCCCAAATGCACAAACCCTCCTCATACTGTCACAGATGCTGACTTTGTGGTTACAGGAGACAGTATTTCCTATCAATCCAACATCGTCATTAAGCTCAGGCTCACAAAAGCTGGCAGAATATGTGAATGTCTCACTCCCATTTGCCCACACAGATTTTAATAGGGTTCTACATGGGTTTCCAGAGGGACCCAGATGGACGCCTGCATGGGCCCGTTAAAATCTGTGTGGGGAAACTTCTGTGGGGCCACCATGGAAACCACAGACAAAACCAGTTGGGGCCCACACTCTTTACTTACATATATTCCATACCTCTTATTTGCTGACTAGAGAGAGAGAGAGAGAGAGAGAGAGAGAGAGAGAGAGAGAGAGAGAGAGAGAGAGAGAGAGAGAGAGAGAGAGAGAGACTATTGACTCCCTGACCTGACTCAGTTATGTAAACAAAATAAGAACGGCAAAAGCAGCAGCTAACAACAGGGAACATCGCCTAATGAGCAACAGCGTGAGAGCCAACTGTGTGTGTGTGTGTGTGTGTGTGTGTGTGTGTGTGTGTGTGTGTGTGTGTGTGTGTGTGTGTGTGTGTGTGTGTGTGTGAGTGTGAGTGTGAGTGTGAGTGTGTGTGTGTGTGTGTGTGCTTTAAATGACCTGCATGATTTTCCAACATTTGGTTTTAATTGGACAGCTTTCCCAGTGAGCGCTGCAAATTACGAAGGCGCCATGACACGACCGGCATTTATCTTCCTTTACTCGCTCCTATTCAGCTGCTCCATTCTCGTGTCCTTTTCATCACATCTCTTTTGCATCTCCCTTCTGTGCTTCCTTCCTCACTCAGTCTCAGACGCACTCCCAACACAGCTGACCTCAATGGAAATGACAGGGTAAGGCAGCGATGTGCAGCCAGAAACAATACACCTCTACTGATAGAAAGCATCTGGCCTGTGCAGGATAAATGTTGGGTTTGTTGCAAAATGTACAAAAAAAATTTTCTAGCTGCTGAGTTCTTAAGAAGCTATGGGAAATCAGATACTCTGAAAGCTGGTTGCATTGTGATAAACAGATAAAACTGGATATGTATTCATCTCTTCATTATTGCCTAGCTTCTTTAAGTTAGACAGAGTTTCAGAGGCTAGGGATAATGTTTTATAAATAAGATTCAATTCAATTCAATTGTATTTATATAGGGCCAAATCACGACAAGAGTCATCTCAAGGCACTTCACATAATAAACATTCCAATAGGTCAGTTCATTAAGCCAATCAGAAAAAATGTTTCCTATATAAGGAACCCAGCAAATTGCATCAAGTCACTGGCTAGTGTCGGTGACTTTACAGCAGACCTGGGCATTTTACGGCCCGCGGGCCACATCCGGCCCTTTGGTTGACTTTGACCGGCCCGCGTAAGGTTAATTGGAAATTACAAAATAAATGTATTTTCTCATTTTACCTCATGCATGGGCTAAGGCTGCATTGCTTTTATTTTGAAGTTGTTTTTTTACGTGCACAATGACGCAATACGTATAGCAACAAGTGCCCGCGGTTGACATGGTGATTGTAGCCTGAGAAATGTCCGCTCATGCAAAAAAAAAAAGAAAGATGCCGAATGCAGGATTTTCAACAAAAATTGGACTGCTAAGTATTTTTTTACTGAAGTCGGAGGTAAAGCCGTGTGTTTGGTTTGCGGGGAGGAGATTGCCGTGTTTAAGGACTACAATTTGAGTTGGCATTATGACAAGAAACACTCGGAAAAATACAAGAACTTGTCTTATGCTGAGAGGGCACGGACATCCGAAGCTTTGCTAGCAAAGTTGCAAAAGCAGCAAGGCTGTTTTACTAAGCTTCACACATCCAGGGATGCAGCAACCAGGACCAGCTTTGTGATATCCCACAAAATAGCTAAAAACAGCAAGCCGTTTTCGGAGGGAGAGTTTGTCAAGGAGTGCATGGTGGACTCTGCCGCACTAATATGCCCTGAAAAAAAGGCGCATTTGAGCAAATCCCGCTGTCCAGGCGAACCGTGACCAGGAGGATCGAGGACATTGCGGGGAACCTGGAGCTTCAGCTGCAACGTGAAGTGGCAAGTTTTGACTTTTTCTCATTAGACGGGAGCTGTGATGTCCGGGACACAGCCCAGCTGCTCGTATTTGTCCGGGGGATAACGGACTTCAAGCTCACAGAGGAGCGGGCAGCAATGCGGTCGATGAAAGGGACAACGACAGGGAGTGATGTTTCTACAGAGGTAAATGCGTGCACGGACACTCTGGGATTGAAATGGGAGAGACTGTCAGGTGTCACAACAGACGGTTGTCCAAATCTTAAGCCGGGCGTACACTGTGCGACTTTTTCAATTTTTTGAGCCGATTTTCCAGTCGTGCGAGAAGCCACGACATCGGGGCGAGTTTTGCGCCGAGCGGTCGTGTAGTGTACAGGGGGTTACGAGAGGCGATTGACACCACGTGACCAGCCGCCGATCAGCAGTCGTGAGGTCGCACGGACTTCTGGTGTGTTTAATATTTCGCTCGTCCCTCGTGAGGGTATCGCACTGTTGAAGCGGCGCTGCGACCCAAAAAGTATCAGAACCGCTCACGGCGCATGCGCGCGCAATCCTGCATCAACGCCGGTCGCTCGCTATTTCCCTAATAACACACGTTGTTCGTTTTTGTTTCTACACGTTTTTTTTTACTCACAAAGATTGTCAAGAAAGCGTGTTTGTCGTGTTCATGTCAAATTAAACTGATCACAAAACACAGATTTACTGTCTTTATTTCGTTTTCCTCATCCAACCCCCATAAATCCCTGTGTGTCCTCCTGCAGCACTCCCGAAGGACACCAGGCAAAACAAGACAAAAAAGTCTGACGTGTTGAGTAAAAACTGCTATTTTTAGCACATTTTTAGGGCCGACGTGTTGCTACCAGACGTACAGTGTGAGCAGTCAGGTCGCATCCGAGAACTGGGTCGTACAGTGTGAGCACATGACTCGTGAGATCTGCTCTGCGAGGAAGTCGTACAGTTTGAGCTGAAGCTGAGTGCTACGGGTGAAAAAGTCACACAGTGTACGCCCGGCTTTACAGGGAAAAATGTCGGACTTTTGAAACGTATGCAAGATAAAGTGACAGAAATCGATGCAGATCAAAAATAGGTGTTTTTGCATTGTATTATACACCAACATGTGTTGTGCAAGTCAGTGCTAAAAATCAACCATGTTACTGATGTTACTAAAATAATAAACTTCATCAGGGCACGGGCGATGGATCACAGACAGTTTGTGGCTCTTTTGGAGGACTCCACACAGCTGTCAGATGGCTCAGCCTGGGGAAAGTGCTGAAGAGGGTTTGGGACTTGAAAGCAGAGATTCAGGATCTCTGCTGGATTTCTACTCTTCTCTTAAGGAGGACTTTCCAAACCTGAGGAGACATGCTCAGAAGATGTTGGTTCTCTTCAGCTCTACCTACATTTGTGAACAAACATTTTCAATGATGAAGTTTACAAAATCCAGGTAAAGATCCTCTCTCACTGATGATCATTTGTCAGCTGTGCTTCGCTTCTCCACCTCAGACATTCAACCTGACTTTGATGCACTCGTTAAAGCCCAGCAGAGACTAGATTTCTCTCACTGAATAAGAAAAAAATTGCTTAAAAACACAAAATAAGGTGTTTGGACCACAAATATAGGCAACTAGCAGTGAACTGGGACACTTTTTTTTAAACCTCTTTCTCAAGATCACAGTTCAGTGATTTTATTTTACAGACAATACTGTGTGTCTGTAGAATGCTAAGAACCTCTTTCCAACAATATTTGAAACTCAAAATGTGTTTTGGAGTGAATGTGACTGAAACTGTTAACTAATATAAGTCACAAATGTTTAACAAAAACCAAATGTGCACACTTTGTTTACCATTGCCTTGGGAAATTTGAATAAATCACATTTTTGTAAGCCAACCTCACTTTTTCCTTTTTGCTCATTTATAACATATAGTCTACTCTTACCAGCTTGAAGAAACGATGGACTTTACTGCTTTTTATAAAGAAATACCATTAATATTATGCATAATTGACTTCAGCCTTTTGGCCTGGCCCTCCACAATATTTTCTATTTCTCATGTGGCCCCATGGAAAAAATAATTGCCCACCCCTGCTTTACAGCAATCCTCATAATAAGCAAGCATACAGCGACAGTGGAGAGGAAAACTCCCTTTTAACAGGAAGAAACCTCCAGAGGATCCTGGCTCAGTATAAGCACCCCCCCCCCCCCCACACACACACACACACACACACACACACACACAAGGCTTCTTAAGTAAAGGTTTGATTACAGAAGAAGAAGAAAATATAATTTCTATAGCACCTCTCAAGATAAAAGTCACGAGGCGCTTCACAAAAACAAAAAATGTAAAAATATAAAAAGCATTTAGAAAACATTTAAAAATATATTTAAAGTGAGCAAAAATAGACCATTGGGATTAAAAAATGTTAAGAAAGAGAGAGTGAACAGGAAAGAGGGAAATCTGTGGATCCTGAGGAAGGTGGAATAGGTGGGGAGAGCAGAATAAAGAGCGAGGGGTTGAAGAAGGTCATACAAAAGCCAGCTTGAACAAGTGAGTCTTCAGCTGCTTTTTAAAGGAGACCGCTGAGTCCACTGATCTCAGGCTCAGGGGGAGAGAGTTCCAGAGTCTGGGGGCCACAGCAGCAAATGATCTGTCACCTTTGGTCTTTAGCCTGGTGCTGCACAACCAGTAGGCTTTGATCACTGGACCTCAGGGACCTGCTGGGGGTGTAGGGACTGAAGATCACCAATGTAAGAAGGTGCTTGTCCATGTAAGGCCCTATAGACCAGAACCAGGATCTTGAAATGAACTCTGAAGTTGACTGGCAGCCAGTGAAGCTGGAGGAGAAGCGGGGTGATGTGGGTGTGTTTGGAGGACTTGGTCAGAAGCCGAGCACAGGCATTCTGAACCACCTGTAGACGGTTCAGGGAGGTTTTGCTCAGACACGTGAAAATAGAGTTACAGTAGTCTAAGCGTGAGGAGATGAAGGTGTGGAGAACAGTCTCAAGTTCAGAGCGGGACAGAATGGGACTCAGCTTAGCAATGTTCCTGAGATGGAAGGAGGAGCGAACAAGAGAACTGACATGAGAATCCAGGGTGAGAGCTGGGTCAAAGGTCACACCAAGAGTCCTGACAGAAGGTTTGGTGTGAGAAGCAAGTTGACCAAGAGAGTCTCTGACTTTGGGAACCAGCTTGTCTGGGGCACAGATGAGGATCTCAGTCTTATCTTCATTCAGCTGAAGAAAGCTCCCAGCCATCCAGGTTTTGATAGAGTCTAAGCAGGAGTGTAACAGCTGCAGCTTAGACATCTCATGGGGCTACAGCAAAATTAAAATCCTGTGGTACATATCCATTTACTAAGGATAGATTGATTATATCTAGAATGGGGGAAGTAACCAAAGGAAATGCATCTTTAAATAATTTGGTTGGGATTGGATCTAAAATGCAAGTTGAAGGTTTAGATGAAGCTAATATTTTTGATAACTCCGAAAGCTCAACTGGATCAAAACAGTTCAAACACAGATGAGGTTCTACAGTTACCTCTGATGCTGCCTCACTTACTGAGGAAGAAGAAATCGCATTAGGGAGGATGCTACAGATTGATGAGGGGATTCTAAAAATCAATAGTTTACAAATGCTAATTAAAGAATGGCAATTGCAATGAATGACATGACCAACATATAAATAAAAATAAAAACAAACAAAACTCAAGTAAATGTTATTACTGAAATACTGGTACTAAGAATACAGGGGGCTATTAATGAGACCTGGTATAAGGAGCCGAAAGCCTAATTTGTACTACTCCGTCTGAATGGGTACGGAGACACACAACACCATTATGCATTGGTGCAAGGGCTCTACGATAGGCTCACAGAGGCTCACAGAGGCTGACAGAAACATGCCCAACTTTTTGGGAATCATTTTTTACGTGGATGAAAATGGCAGGAGATATGGATTTATAGGTGCTCAACACATTGAGGAGTCGGAGAATGTGGGAAAAAAATTCATCTTAAAGGTCTCTAAAATGCGTAAAAACAATATAAATGCAATAATAAATACACTATCGTGGACAAGATACGTTGGTGGCAGGATACCCTAGAGAAGTGTTACGCCCCCTGTTGTCCTGGTGGGGAACTACGACGGAGAAGTCCAAAGGGAAAATGCATGTGTGTGGCTGCACACTCAAGCTGACAGAGAAATATAAATCCGCCTTAAGTCACGCCAATCTACTTCCGGACCACGGGTCCCTTGGAATTAAAAAAATTAGTGCAAGTTAATGAGACTATAAATCTATTTTCTAATCCCGTTTGATATATGCCATGGATTTCATAAATGATATTCGTGAATTTTAAATACACATTTTGATGCCAAGAAAGCACTTATTTTCAAACTGCGGCAAAAGTTATTTTAGGTTTTGTGTGATGTGTAGGACTACTAGTGCTTCACCATATTGTCGTCATCGAACCAGACACGGAGAAGTGTGTGTGCTTCGAATCTTTCTTCCAGGATGACAGGAGGAGTATTAATCATGGGGAAAACCAGGGTTGGTCCGGGCCAACACACCCACTGCCATCTCATTGGCCAGCTCAAATACACACCTACCGTTGGGGGCAGCCTCGCATGCGCGATTCATTAACATTCTAGATGCTGAGACGCGCACATCACCTCTGATGCTGCAGCAGCTCTCTCGCTTTCTCACTGCTGTGGGGAGCGCGCACACACACACGCTCATGGCCGCCTTGTTTAAGGGGAGACACCACACTTTTCTATGCGTCCTTTGCCCCACCCACGTGCTCCGAGAATTCCCAGTTCCTGAAGTGCGTGTGAAAACACCCTACCGGTGCGGGAGTCAGACCAACGCCACCCAGCCCGGTTTGTGATGGCCCAGATGGGAAACTGCTTCTAGGCTCGCCGTGAGGTTAAAACAGGGAGTAAAATCCCTAAAATGTTAACACAAATATAATTTTTAAAACAGATTAAAGAAGGCTTCTTGTTAATTCTATGTTGTGATTAGCTTTTTTTCCTTTACACTTAACAGTAGAGTGTTTTCATACACAGGTCAAGTAGTCACTCAGCTGCTCTGCAACATCACGTGTTTATATTCAAACAAGATGAATAAAAATTATTTATACTTTGCCATTCACGTAGAGGAACATCATACAACCAATAAAGCCTCTCAAGGAATGTTTTCTCTTTATCTAAAACATTGTTGATTATCAACAAAGGAAATACAGATACAGCACAATAACATACCAATAAATGAATTCCTTTAGTTAGTTAGTTAGTTAGTTTGAAATTATAATTAATTTCCCACCTCTGTTTGGTTTATCATCCCTTTGCTCAATCGCCTTCATTGTTCTGTATCTATAAAATGCTTTTGCAGCATCCGTTAATGTCGGACGAAGTGCACATTTAGCTCTACACATAAAATGAAAAATGAAAACAGCTCTAATATTCAGATTCTGAGCAGGTGCCTTTCTCAGGAAAACATTTAGACACACACACACACACACACACACACACACGCAAAGACATAATCTGCAGGAAGAGTTTTGCAGATAACTGACACATTTCCAACACCTCCTGACTTTTAATAAACATTTCAAGTGCAAACATCAATTACTTTTTTCTATTTAAAGCATTGTCACCATTAATCTGTAAGTTTGCTTTTGCTTAAATAAAAATACAAATTTTCCCAATTCAATGATCCCTGCTTGAGCTGACAAACACCTGAGCAAGCTCAGCAGCCTGCTTAAATTTCACTTGGTTTGCATCAGCACTCAGCTTTTTACACATGAGATTGGATGTTATCCAAACTTGATTTTAGCAACATGGATGGTTTTATGGATGAACATCAGAGACATGAAGGTCAGCCAGGTGGGTTTGGGTGGAAAACGTAGCTATTTACAGGACATGTGTTGAATAAAGATTCTCCGTCCTTTAGAAGGTCAAAGAAAACTGGTTCAAACCTGAACTTACCTCCGTAAACGTAGTCACTGATTGTGCAGTCTGACGGCCCCAACAGATGAATCAGACTGGACTGGCTGAAGCCAACTGTGTGCGGTTCTACAGTTCAAACAACAAAAGTAATGTCAAAATACTCATTCTCAATAGGAAGCCTAAGTCACGTCCATCTATTTCCGGGCCATGGGTGCCCGGAAGAACGAAAACATGAATGCAAGTCAATGGGGCTAAAAATGCTATTTTCTAATCCCGCTTGTTATGTGCCCTGGATTTCACACGATGTCTGTGAATTTTAAAGACTCATTTTGATACCAAGAAAGCACTTATTTTCGACTGGGGGGAAACATTATTTTAGGTTTTGTGAGAAAATAAGTCCAGGACTACAAATGCGCTTCACGAAAGGGACGTCATCGAACCAGACACGGAGAAAAACAGGGAAAATGGTTGTAAGTTTAGCAAACTTGAAATCCTTCCTTCAGAAGGAAAGAACCACCGTAAATATAGCCATGTGGTAAGTAGCAGCTATGCTAGGGGAGAGGAAATTCTGTGGTGACGTCATACATGCAACGTGTCGATGTCTGACTTGTAGTCATGATAATTACGAACTTTTACAAGCTGATAAACCTCAAAGTACGTGACTGGTGTGGTTGAAACACCCGTCATTAGTTTTCATTTGAATTGAAGTACAACATATGTGTGATCCAGAGTCTAGGGCAAAGCGGATTAGAAAAAAGCGTTTTTAGCTCCGTTGACTTGCATTAATTTTTTCGTTTTTCCGGGGACCCATGAGCTGGCCAGAAGGGGAGGAGACTTAGGCTCCCAATGTAAAAAAAATAAACAAAACATGTATAATGACCAGGCCTGTTGCAACATGACCAGGCATGACAATTTCCAATTGCCCCGAGCTGGCTGGAGGCCTTCAGACAATGACATTAATGCAAAGACAAACTGTGTAATCTCAGAGAGCTGCCCCTTTAAATCTTCACGTTTTAATGGGCTTGTGGTAAGACGGTTGCAAATGTTCTAATGAAAATGTTCAAATGTAAAATATTCAAGTGTGCTGCATCACACAACATACCTATGTGTACAGTATATCTGCACTTTCCCAAAAGTTATTTATTTATATAAAGTTTGGGCGAACTTCAACAGTGTGTCTGTGCTGTTGTTTCAGGATGGGGGGGGGGCTTGAAGTCTATTTTGCCGTGGGCCCCCAAATGCCTTGAAACGGCCCTGATATTGACCATTGTTGGGTTAGGTAAACTGGGTGCTTCAAGAGCTTAATATATTATTAACTCAACTTGTGATCAATAAGCTGTGATACACTATCTAAATATAGAATATCACCTTGCCTGGTCTTTATTATGTTTAATCAGAAGATTCTAGGATTCATTAGGGGATTGTACACACTTCGTTTTGATTCAAGAAACAGTCAGGTTTATAAAACTAAGAATTTATTTAACAAACAATTAAAACTTGACAAATTGGTTAAACTATTATTTACTGTGAGTGGATGGAACTAAAAGGTTCCTATGTATGAATATAATGTAGTCAGAACTTCGGTATCTCGGAGAGCAGAGTTCTGGACGTAAAATAATTTGGTTTGCTCTAAGCTACGAGGTTGACTCTTATCAAAACCCACATCAGACGCTATCTGTGTGTCTACATTACCCATATTCAGAGACCCTCTTGGTGGATTCGAAAGTAAAGCCCTTTTCAGACTGACATTCTGGAACATTTGTGGACAATTCAATCCGGTTTTTAACTGGAACTGTGTTTTCAGACACACCACTTTGTACCGGAACTTGTCCTTTCGGCTGCGTTCACACAGCAGGGAAAAGTTCCAGATGTCTGACGGCGGCGAGGGGGTGGTGGGGGGAGAGAGAATCAGACTCATGTTAAGAAGAAGAAGAAGAAGAAAACATCATTTCTATAGTGCCTCTCAAGATAAAAATCACGAGGCGCTTAAGCATAATTCTGCGCACACGAAGACGCATAAGAGACCTGGATGATGAAGCTCAATGGTTAAAGGAATCACTGAAGCGGTGTGAAGCGCTCAGTCGCGCGTCTAGACGGTACCGTAGGAGGCGAGCTGCCGTGGTTCGTGGTTCGCCGCATGCTACAACAGCGAGCTATTTAGGTGCGCATGGCATCCCCCGGTCCCCTCCTCCTCCCCCTCCCTCTTGTCCGGAACTTTACCTCACCAGTCTGAAGCAGCCACCCTGTCCGTAACAAGTCCGGACCTGTTACTAGGGGCTTCGTCCGGATAAATTCCGGAACACGTTATCCGGATGTTTGTATTCAGACAGAAAGGTCTTACGGACAGATTCCGGAACATTTCCGTTTTTCAAGGCCTGTCTGAAGGGGGCTTAAGAGAGGTCAGATGACCGCTGGCACCGGAGGGCTGTACCCTGGTACCGTGGTACCGATCCTTTCAGTCCAGAGATGTCTCGGGTCACGACAGACAGAAGGAACCGAGCGTCTGGGACTCTTAAGCAGTCTGAACAATATCAGCTTGTTCTGCAGGAACTATCTTGTTGTATCAGCTTTGCAGGTGCGGAAAAGGTTTTAAAGGTTATGATGACGTGTCAAAATCTTTGATGGTTAAAGAGATTTTGCTACAGATGGCCAGTCTGGAGCTTTCTCTAGAACTGAAGAACTACCAGAGTGATCTAGTTTTAATGTTATGATGTTATGAATGGGTAGCCAACCAAAAGTTGACAAGTTCAGATGTTACCAAGAGACACACACCTTCTTTGATCCGGAGGCTCTGATCTGGGCAAAAGGCCAACTATGTGTCATGGACTTAGCTTTCACCTCACTTTGCTTGTGTGAGTGCAAATGTTATGACCTTGTCAAGTAAACATGCTAAACAATCATTGAGCACAGATTAATGAAACATTTCATTGTTTTATAATTATTATAAGTAGCAATAAACAAATGTTTATTTAATGATTATCTCTTGTAAATTTCAGAAGTTCATTATTCATTTTAAAAATCTTCTTTCTTCTTTGAAGCGAGGAGTCTACATAAAAGAGTTTCTCTGTACGGGACCTTGGAAGGAGAGAATGTTATTGTTATGATTTCATTATCTCTGTCAGAGCTGCAGGCTCTGACCTCCAGCTGGTGAGAGGAAGGCATGCTGGTTTAAAGGGATTACGTGCAGTCTCGTGTCTCCTTTTTGACCAGATGTTGAATGGTCAAACAGTACCTAAACTGACCATTGCTGGACGTTACACCATCCTTAGCCGAAAGCTGAATTTCTGCTATAAACACCAACAAAACCTTTGATGTCAGCTCATGTATTTCCATTTTGGTGCATCCTCTTTGGTTCAACCAAAGCAACAGAAAAATTGGATAAAATGTAATTATTTGAACTGTTACACATCAACAAAAGTTTTAAAACGCTGAATGTCTTTCTGGTTGTAGCATGTTAAAAGGTCTTTTCTCATTTCAGCAACTGATTCTTTGATCCTTTTATTTAGCAATAATAAAAAGAAGTATTAACTGTTCGTAAACTTCCTGCTTTGTAAATCTTCTCCACAACAATAAAGTGATATTGACAAAGTAGCAAAGCACAAAAACAATTGTCTGCTCTGCATCTTCCATCCTATAATCTTACACATTAGACATGACGTGAAACTCGGCAGCAGAGGTTATGCTGTTTCATACCTGGGTTCAGAGGAGGTGGAAGCACTTCTTCAATCCTTGCTTTGGTCTCCCATCGAACAATTTTCTGTGCTTCATAACGCTTCCTGCCCATTTCCTCTTGCTCAGCGCTAGCATACTGTAGTCAAAATATAGTAAGTTTCTGTAAGTTTAAAATCAGTTTGAGTAAAAAAAATTCAAAAGTGCTAAATTACAAAGATTTAGTACTAATTCGCACTAATGAATGCAATTGTTATGCAACAATCAGAGGGCCTTCCTTGTGCATTGTTTTGTCCGTGATTTTTTTGTAATATTGGATGAACAAACAAAAAAAAGAATGCAACACTAAAGAGTGTTAAACACTTTAAGTTATTGCTTTTTAAACTGGTTCCAGTGGTCCTTGAGCCAGAAACTTCAAAGTCCCATTTAGTCGTCACACACACACACACAGGTGTGTGGTGAAATTTATTCTCCGCATTTGACCCATCCCCTGGGGGAGCAGTGAGCTGCAGACAAGCCGCGCTCAGGAACTATTTGGTGGTTTAACCCCCCAATCCAACCCCTTAATGCTGAGTGTCAAGCAGGGAGGCATTGGGTCCCATTTTTTTCAAAGTCTTTGGTATGACCCGACCAGGAGTCGAACCCCTGATCTCCCGATCTCAGGGCGGACACTCTACCACTAGGCCACTGAGTCGGTTTTACTAGGCCACTGAGTCGGTTTCATATTGCTACTGTGCCGGTAGCTAACATGAAGGCTAGCATTTATATTTTTCTGTTTGTCAATTGCCAACAGAAAGTGCAAGAAGAACACTTTCACAGCAGACCTTGGAGGTAAAACTTAGTGATTATTGTGATGTGTTTGGAGGTGAAGCAAAGAGCGAAAACCAGAGTGAACATCCACTCTCGTTTGAGGGTACTAAGGGAGGCTACCAAATCATGGACTGATAGTGACCTGGCTTTGTTGCTTCTAGAATTGTTAATAATATTTTTTGGGTCCAACAGTGTTAACCTTTTTTGTTTGTGGCTTATTTATTATCAGTTAACTAGAGTTAGCATTAGCTTGTTTTAGCATTAGCTCGTTGTTAGCGCTGGCTGCAGCAGGATTTTTTTTTTACAACAATTGAAATTCCACTTTAAACCAGTAGAAGGGAGAAGAGGAAAACATAATCAGTGTGGCTTTAATACTGATGGAAACAACAACGGGACAGGAGAGAGGCTGAAAAGCAAATACCTGAACTCTTCACTTACCTTGATGGGCGGCACCTCCAGGATCTTGTCAGCGTTCTCCAGAGAACAGGGGACGTACCACAGCGCCGCCTTGTTGGCCAGCTTTTTTGTGCCTGCAGTCACAAACAGAAAGGTTAAAACACTTCCCCAATATGAAAATAAAGTCCCCCTTAACTTTGTTTATCTTTCTAACAGATGACTCAAAGTTTTGTATGACAGACACGATATTCTGACATGTTTTTCAGCTGAGGAAACAATGGATGTGATTTTGAAATGTCTGTTGTCAAAACAGCCACGTTTATTAACACCCTAATAAAAGAAGCCAAACCCGTTTCGAAATGTTCTTTTGTTGCTGCCTGAAGATTAGTGTTTTTGTTGCAAACAAAGGCACAGAAAATAAATGAGGACTTTGCTGAAAGTCAATTTTTCCTGTCTATTCAGAACATAAACTAACATTTACTAAACATGCTAAGTGCAGGGTTTTGCATAATCCATAAATCCTCAATTTTCAGCGTTTTTATGCTGAGTGAAATAAATGTCACAGCAACAACTTTCTTTGCTAATATTTGTATTAGACTAAAGGTCCCTGTGTTTGGATGCAGTGGTTCTAGATCTGCATTTCTGCAGAAAGTTCTGAAGGCAAAACTCATGGCAGTCAGGCAGAGGTTGTCATAGTGATATCTGATCTTCCCACACTTTGTCACTTAATTTGCTAACAGAAAGAGAGGGGGCTATTTTGAGGTGGTGCTGTTATGGCACACAGGGGAGGAGAGCATATAAATGGCACACAGAGGCAGCAGGCTGAATGGAAACTGTCGTCTTTACCAACTGAACGCTTTAACTTCTGGATAAGTAGATTCATCTCAGTGGCGTGTAGACTTCAATTTCAAAATAAAATACTTCCTCAAAATGAGTTATTCCTTGCTTTATTAGTTTTTTATAACCGTGCATAAAGGTCTCTCATAAAGGGAACTTGGGGAAGTGTCTAAATCAAACTGGTGATGAATTTATAAACCAAAAACATTAAACTTAACACACTGTGTGAAGACTGCAGGGAGTGCAGAAGGTTAGAGCAGAGAAGAAAAGTAAATTAGCATTTTTACACAGGAGTTAAAACTGTGCAAGCAGCTGGGCCTCGTTGCCATGGCAATCGCTATTCTCTTCTTCTCCTCCTCTCATTGGTTCCCACCCTTTTCAGCAACCAGGAAGGTGCCCACGGGAGTAAGGGAGGTATATTTACATATCCCTGGCTCGATCCAATCCAGGGTGACTAGTCTATTATTAGCTCCTGCTGGAAGTTTAAAAGGAATCGTGCTTGGATGGAGGGAGGAGTGGGAAGAAAAAGTAGAAAACAATTGAGTCCGGCGCGCCAGAACGAACCAGCCTGATAAGAACCGTCCTCGGTGTGACTGATGACCTTTTCTGGCCAGAGCAGAGCCAGCGGCCTGGCTTTGAATTAGAAATCCCTCTGTGGTGCATGAAGACAATGTTGATGTTCGACCATGACACAGCTCTGACTGCATCCTTTCATCCCTCAATGGATGTCCAACTAAAGAAGCACACATTTCTCCGATCCTGTTACCAAATCAAAGAAAACAAACTCACTTTCAAATTCTGAAACTTCTACAGGTTACGGTTCCAAAAGGTTTGCTGGAAAATGTGTCATTACCAACAAACCGGGTGATTTCACACTTTGGATTTGATCCGACCAAAGAAAAACAAATTCACTCACAAAAGACAATAGTTGGCTCTCTTATTTAGGAATAATGAATTATTTACCGAAAAGAATTTGGCCACATGTACACAACTCCCACAAATCTGCTCACTCGAATGATTTTCCACTGGGTCACAGTGCCCAACAAACACTGGAGCTTTGTTAGATTTAGATCAATCTTGTAGGTTTGGAATAAGGAATTTAAATGGGACGAGGAGCAGAGGCCATGATGCAGATGAGAAGCAACGAGAAGGTAAATAATATCTATAAAACAGCCCATTCTTCTATTAGTGACATTTTATTAGAAATCAGGAGTTTTTCCCTTTCAGGAATTAAAATAACGTCTTATGAGGGCTAAATCTTAGAGGTTTGTAAGCCGTATCCTCATCAACAGGCCGGTGGAGGATAATCTACTAGATGTAGGAGGATAAATCAGAGCTTTTGATTGGCTGAATTTTTGCTGTGGTGAGTGGGCAAAGTAGAAGTCAAATGCAAATGTAGC